>NC_057805.1:52562565-52582952 GCF_018294505.1 Triticum aestivum
GGTGGATCGGGGCGGCGGGGCTAGGGTTTGGTGGGCCTGGCGGCTCGGGCTCCTCGGGCTTGAAAGGCCGGCCGGATCGGAGTCCCAGGCAGACACGGCCCGGTTAGGTCGGTTCATTTTTTATATATATAATTCCGCGCATAAAAAGGAATAAAGGAAATACTAAACGGACTCCAAAAATTCTAAAATAAAATTTTCCCATCCTCTAAAAATCTACCGGACAAGGTGAACATTTATTTGGGCCCCTAATGTAATTTTGAAAAACGCATATTTTTCCTAATTCAAATAAAATAACGATAGAACTCCGAATAAAAATCTTATTTGATTTTAATATTAATTCTCCAATATTTATTTATTTTGGGGAAGTCATTCCCCCCTCTCTTTTATTTTCATAAAAGAAATATTCGAAGTGAAAAATAATTAAAATCAAACGATCCTCTTTTCAAAATTTGAGAAAACTCAAATATGAAAATAATGAAATCCCCAACTCTCTCCGTGGGTCCTTGAGTTACGTAGAATTTCTAGGATCAAGCCAAAATGCAAATAAAATATGATATGCAATGATGATCTAATGCATAACATTCCAAAAGTAAAATTTGGGATGTTACAATCTACTACCAGTACAGCTGCAACTCCAGTTTAAACATTATCTTTTCACATGAATAGAGACTGGAACATTCTCAATTGGAATAGCAAAGGGATTAATGACACAAACAAGTGGCTTGCGTTGAGAAATAAAATTACAGAGGCCAATGCAGATATTATTTGCCTGCAAGAAACTAAGAGAGAACACTTTGACAGTAGATACATCATAAAAATTTGCCCCAGAAGAATCAACAAGTTTGACTTTCTACCCTCTGTAGGGGCATCTGGGGGCTTGTTAACTGCTTGTAGTGACACTCTTTTTGAGGGATAAACTCTCTTTTCTAACAACTTCTCACTGTCTATCAGATTCACATCCAAACTATCAGGAGACTCTTGGATCTTAACAAACATCTATGGTCCATGCCAGGGGAGGACAACAACTTGTTTCTTGAGTGGTTCAAAGACATACAGATGCCTGCTGACACTAAATGGATCATCATGGGGGACTTTAATTATATCAGATACCCTCAAAACAGAAATAGAGAGGGAGGTAACTTTGCAGATATGTTGAAATTCAATGCTATCAGTTCCCTGGCTCTTATGGAAATCCCCCTGAAAGGAAGATCATTCACTTGGAGTAACATGCAGGTGGCACCTTTGCTGAAAAAACTAGATTAGCTTTCACTTCTAAGGCATGGACAACACACTTCCTCTAGCTAAACCTGTGTCAGATCATACTCCATGTCTGGTTAAAATTGGCACACATATTCCAAAATCAAGAATTTTCAGATTTGAAAACTTCTGGCTGCAAATTCCAGGTTTCAAGGACATTGTTAAAACAAATTGGGATCAAGATCTTCCCATCACATATAGTGCCAAGAGAATCACTGCTAAATTCAAGAGGTTAAGAAAATGTTTGAAATAGTGGGCCAAGTCTATTTCACATCTCTCCAACTCCATCAAAAATACAAATGCAGTGGTTTTGTTCTTGGACAACATTGAAGAATTCAGACCACTAACTGATGCTAAATGGAATGGTAGGGTTTTTTCTGAAGGAGCACCTATTAAAACTCCTTGATTTGCAGAAGATCTATTGGCAGTAGAGGGCCACAATAAGTTGGGTCAAATTTGGGGAAGCCAATTCAAAATACTTTCAGGACAAAGCTACTCTCAAATACAGAGTTAATCATATTGATAGTCTGAAGGATGATTCTGGTAATATTCATAGAGATCATAACTCCAAAGCAAATATCCTTCTCAAAGCTTTCAAAGATAGACTTAGCACCTCTGTTCTAACTTTCAACATGCTGAACTTGGAAGGTTTGATTAAAAGATTTCCAAACTTATCTAGACTGGAAGAACCTTTCTCCAAAGAAGAAATTGATGTTGTGGTTAAACTTCCATCTAACAAAGCACCTGGACCTGGTGGGTTTAACACTAATTTTGTGAAATGTTGCTGGGACATTATTGCACCTGATTGTTATGCTCTCATTGAGGATTTTTTTTCCAGGGAAAGATCAACCTGCAAAGCATCAACTCCTCTTTTATCAATCTCATTCCTAAGGTTGATGCTCCAACAACAGCAAATGATTTCAGGCCAATAACATTACTAAACTGTTCTATCAAAATCATCACCAAGATGCTGGCAATCAGGTTGCAAAAAGTTATTCTAAAGCTGGCCCATAAAAATCAGTATGGCTTTATTAAAAATAGATCCATTCAGGATTGCTTAGCATGGGCATATGAGTACATCAATCAATGTAGCTCATCAGATAAGGAAATCATTGTGTTGAAATTGGATTTTCAAAAAGCTTTTGATCTCATTGAGCATGAAACAACCAAGTAGATTCTTATTGCTAGGGGTTTTGGTCCCAAGTGGCTAATATGGATGGACATGATTTTCACCTCTGGGTACTCCTCTGTCCTTCTCAATGGTGTCCCAGGGAAACAATTTTTATGCAGAAGAGGAGTTAGGCAAGGAGATCCCTTATCTCCTTTGATGTTTGTTCTGGCACCTGATCTATTATAGTCAATTATGAATGAATCCATGCTCAACAACCTTGTCCAGAAACCTTTGGAGAATCACCCCTACCCTGATTTCCGAGTTATACAATATGCAGATGACACTGTCCTTATAATGCCAGCATGCTCAGTTCAGCTGGAGCAACTGAAGAATTTACTTTTATACTTCTCCTTATATACAGGGTTGAGGATCAATTATGGGAAGTTTGCAATTGTACCAATTAACACCTCCCATGCCAGAATGGAAATCTTGGCCACCTCTTTGGGTTGCTACATTGGTGCCTTCCCTTTCACATACTTGGGACTTCCTCTTAGTCTGGTCAGATCTAGAATGGAAGATTTTGTACCTGTCATCAAAAGAATTGACAAAAGATTATCTGGTTGTTCAACTATGCTCTCATATGGAGACAAGCTCACACTAATAAAGTCTGTTTTCACACGTCTACCAACTTTCTTTATGAGTGCACTCATGCTACCTGATGGAATTGTTGAACAGATCAACAAATACCTGATACATTGATTCTGGAGGAAATATGGTATGGAAGACAGAGCTACATCACTGATATCCTGGGATAAAGTATGTGTGCCAAAGGATCAAGGTGGTTTAGGGGTTCTTGACATTGTTACCCACAACAAATGCCTTCTTATGAAGCATATGCACACATTTCTGCATCACCATGACCTTCCTTGTGTGAATTTAATATGGAAATCCTACTATCCTCAAGAGGTGATCACTTCACCAATGGGTTCCTTATGGTGGAGAAGCATTATCAAGTTGCCCCCATAATACAAGAGTTGCACAAGAGGAATAATTGGCCAAGGCAACACTATATCATTTTGGGGAGACAATTGGGGCCTTGGCCCTGTTCAGCAAAAGTACCCCTGAACTCTACTCTTTCTCCAGCAAAAACAACTTAACAATGCAAGAGTACCTGCCAAGTGACAACACCCTGGAATTCTTCCATACACCCCTGTCTACACAAGCATACCAACAACTGCTGGAACTACAGAATAGCACACAAAAACATCCATGTGAATGACAGTAATGATAGATGGATATGTCCTTGGTGGCCTGATTTCTCTTCAATTAAGATGTACAAGATTTTGATACAAGGAGAATTGGCTCCACCCCTCTTTCCAAAAATATGGAAAAATGCCACAATGCTCAGATATAAGATTTCTTCTGGCTACTTATGCATGACAGGGAAAATACAAGGAACCTTCTCCACAGAAAGTCATTTCAGTTACCTTTATACAATTGTGCCCTTTGTACCTCCAACACTGAAGAAATTGCCATGCGTCTGTTCTGGGACTGTAATTTTGCCTGCACCTGCTGGGACTCAATTCTGGGTAACATGCACAGGGGTACTTCTGTTTATGATGAGGTTTTGCTCTTATCACAGGCCCTTCCAACCCCCATTGCCATGGAAATCATTATTATGGGATGCTGGAATATTTCGATTCAGAGAAATGGGAAGATCTTAAACTCCAAGCCAGTCTCCACATTCATGGAAATGCATGCTGAGAAAAGACCTCTTGCTACTCAAGCACAGAATCAAGGATAAATATGAAGCTCTCCTCTCAAGTTGGATTGATCAAGTTTTAGATTGCAACTGATTTATCATGTTGGATTTTGCTAGAGCAGGAATTGGATAGACGTTTCCTTCCCCTTGTTTTCCCTTAGACTTGTACATAAACTTTTTTATTAATATATATAGCATAGAATGATTGAAAAAGTATGGTCCTCCCCAACGGCATCTTCTTTCTCCCCAAGTTCTCCATGTCCCCAACTTTCCCATTGTAGGCCATGTCATAACATCACGCTAGTCGAAGCCTCTATTCGACCGTGTTCCTCACAACCTCTTGATCAATCCAGTAAAAAAGTTTCTTGGAAGGGTGATCGGTTGCTTTTAGGTGATTGTCCTTATTCCTGATCACGATTAGGTTTGATTTACACTTGATATTATTCTTATTTCTTGGCTAATCTACAAAGCAAGTGCTTTCCGTTCTCATTGTCAACGGACTAGATAGAACCTCTATTATTGTGCTTGGTCTGAATTTTGAAGATTTTGTGCAAGTCTGAATTTTGAAGATTTTGTGCAAACTGCAAAATTTAGATTTTGTGCACAGAGTAAACAGTGGCGGGGGTAGGAATAAGTTGCAATACTAAAGCGGCAAGCATTCTCTTTTCTCATTTTTTGACTTTTTTACACTTCTACTGTTCATTTAAGTGGCTAGTAGTGAAAGTACAATAACAGTAGACATGTATGAGCAGTACCCACCAGTGAATAGTACCTTATGCGGACAGTGATCCAGGAAAAAAATACATGTTCAGAAAAAACTAGGATTCTTTTTACACATCATTTCTCTTTCCCTCCTCCACCGTCACGTCCATATATGGAGTTAAGCTTTAGGACTTTCTACACATAATTTCTCTCCACTAACGTATCGATGCAGAGCCGCCTTAATCATCTCCTGAACATTTCCGGTGATGGTGTTGTCGAGGCACAAAACAATAGACTGAAACAACGAGTGGAACGGAACAACACCTGAATAAACTAAAAACATTAACCCACCTGACCGTAAGGCGAAACAGTAACTTAATTGTAACCTAGAGATTTCTCTCCCCCTCCTCCATCCTCACGTCCATATATGGAGCTAAGCTTTAGGATTTTTCTACACATCATTTCTCTCCACTAGCGTATCGATGTAGAGCCGCCTCAATCATCTCCCGAACCTTTCTGGTGATGGTGCTGCCGAGGCACAAAACAATACACCGAAATAGTATATTTGCATGAACAGTAACCCGTGGGGAAAATAAGTTTAGCTTATTGACCAATTACTATTTTTTACATGACGACATCAGTGAACAGTGCACCAATAATTACCCGAACAAAACTCGGAATAGTATCTGAATAAACCCATAACTACTAACCGAAATGATAACTCAAATAAACCGAAACAGCAAACCCGAATACCCCTGAACAGTAAAACTAGTGGAATGGAACAACACCTGAATAAACTGGAAACATTAACCCACCTGAATCGTAAGCCGAAACAGTAACTTAATTGTACCCCGGAGAAATACACCCTTATAAACTGAACAACAAAAACCTTAAATGAACAATATGAATTCTCATGAACAGTAATCTAGAAGAAATACAAATAAAAATCCTCCTCCCTTGAACCGGAATAGTAAAACCAGTGACACGGAACAACACCAGAATAAACCGAAAACATTCATCCATCCGGACCATAAACCAAAACAGTACCTAAATTACAACCGAGAATAATACACCTGAATAAACCGGAATAATAAAAATAGTAAATCAATATATGCATTCACGTGAACAGTAAGCCAGAAGAAATGCCAAAAACAAATCCCTAGAAAACTGAGACTCCTCCCTCGGTGTGTTCACCTACGCAAGAAGAATAGCCATGTTCTTGCCATCATCTACGACGCCACCACTTTTTTTTACTTAGGAAAGAGGAAAATATGTGCTTATGATAGGCCGGCTGGTTTACTTAATTTGTTAAATCATTTAATGTTTATTGCGTGCCAACACATACGACGGGGTAAAAGATAGAATTTGTGTTCTTCTTTTCATTTTGTTTTCTAGCGTAATACATGTTGTTTTGTAGCTTATTTTTGCAAAATGCAGACGAAGTCGGTCATGGGCGCGATGTGCGCCGGGCTTCTTCGACGCTAGTAGTGTGTAAGTGTGACAACTTCTGTTCTCAGTGTGTATTGCGAAATGGGAAAACCTCATTGACCGCTCGCCGTGATGAATAGTCTTTCCTACTTATAAAGGTTTGAGTTGATGGTGAATTTATATGTGGGCCACATAATAAAAAATACACTCCTCTCCATATAAAACTAGCTAGACATATAAATAATTATACTTTACTCACAAGTAGTTCCTAACACAAATAAACAAATACAATACTACTTTAACATGGAACCAACACTCATGTAGAAGCCACAAATAACAAATATAAAAATGTGATCCGACTTAAAATTGTGATTTTGTTTTAATTTCCCTTCCCAACCAATTCTCCAAGTTCTATATCATATCACAAGAGAGCGAACAAATTGCAATGCTCATTCTCCCATGTTTCAAAATCATGCAAAGGACCTACTACGGTCAATTCAAATTCTTCGACGCCTACCGCGTCCCTCTTGTTGTTTTAATGTCAAATCATGTAAGACACTAACCTTTTTCGACCATATCCTAAGCTGATGGCCTAACTCCTCGCCTTTTAATGGCTCCGTAGCAACGCACGAGTAAGTACAATGCTAGTATGTACAATGCTCACACTCGCTCAACATAAGCCATTCATCGCTCACTGGTTTTTATTTGCAATTCTTTCTTTTATTTTCCGTATCAATGTTCACATGTTTTTCTTGTGTTTATCATTCCAAAATTTATTTTCTACATTTAAATTCAAGAAAAAGTTTAAACAATGAAGAACATTTTTCTCAAAATTTATAACTATTTTTAATTTTTTTGATTTTAAGTTCCCTGAAACATTCGCTGAAAAATTATTATATTTTATTGTACTAATAAAGTACCTTTGTTTAGACAAGAATAATAAATTACCTGGAGCTGTCAAAAACGGGTAAGGGCGACGAATATTTTAGCAACTATTTTCATGGCTAAGGGCCATGAATATGAGCGCTCCCCTTTAAATTGCCACACAGAGGCCCATTATTTTTATGGGCTTCTTTTTCTGTTCATCATAGTCGTCGTCCCCCACCCCCGGCCCTTAGCCACTTCAAAAAGGGTTTTGAATACGAGAGCAAGTTGCGGAGCGCTCCTTCGAGAGCCTCCCCAACGATTACATGGGGTGGGCTCAGAGCATGCCATTCCGTCGCCACGTGTCGCACTCTGAGCACTTCCATCGGGAATTTTTTATTTTTCCGCACGCATTTTGGCTTTTTAGATGATTTTTTGTGTTTTTTTACTTTTTAATTTTCCGCTGGTCTTTTTAGCTTTTCGCCAATTTTTTTTAAAAAAAGAGCGAAAAAACACATTTTTCTCGGTAACGGGGAAAACACGTTTTCTCTTCTTTTTTTAATTCTGTGAGAGGCATGGTTTCGCTTCTGCGAGAAGCACGACCGTGCCTATCGGAAACGAAAAAAAAACATTGTCTCTTTTTTTCTTCCGTGAGAGGCACGGTTTTGCTTCCGCGTGAGGCGCGGCCGTGCCTCTCGGAAACAAAATAACAATGTGTTTTTTCCCCGTGAGAGGCATGGTTTTGCTTCCGCCAGAGACACAGATTTGCTTGCGTGAGAGGCACAGTCGTACCTCTCGGAAACGGCTTTCGGAGAGGGAAAAAATTGTGCTCCCGGTTCGTTTTTTCGGTTTTTTCGTCCTGATTTTTTGTAAATTTTTTTGTCAAAACCTATCAACATGTGATATAGTTTTCAAGATCTCGACGCGAGGAATCGAACAATGAAACGGTTCAAGATTTGGACGCATGGTTTAAGAAATAAAAATATTTCGAAAAGGAATTTATGAAAAAAGAAAAACTCGCAAATTGCGATAAGTGGCGCACATGCACTCTGCCACTTGTCACAAACTAGGGGAGTGAGTACTCCTGGTTCGACTATTCGGGGTTTCTCTCCTGATGCGGCGACCAACTCGAGCACCTGATCCGCCCTCCCTGGTTTATCTCGCCCGATTCAACTCGATTTCGCCGGCGCCCTTCGATCAATTCGTTTCCTGCTACCATTGATCTGTTGCTTGTTCCTTTGTGCGTAAGAGCATCTCCAGCCGTAGGCCCCCCAGGGGGCGCCTAAAATCGCCACCTGGGGGTGAGCTGGCGCAAAAAATCGGCCTGGAGACGAGTTGGTCCCCAGCCGCCCGCCCCAGGCGTGTTCAAAAAAGGCAAAAATATAGCAAATTTCGGCAAAGTTCGGCGAAGTTCGGCATATATTACATAATAGTCGCGGATTTTTATTACATAATATATCTAATTAAAAAAGAAACTGGCTGAATGCGGAGTAGTCGCCGTCGTCGTCGTCGGGCTTCTCCTCCTTGACGCGGCCGTCCCTGGTGCACCCCTGACCGGCGTCGCCAACGCGGACTGGTGGCGGGGGCGCGTCGTCGTCGTCGCTGTCCTCGATGACGACGACGCCTCCTTCGTCGCGGCACCGGCGGCGCTGCGTGAATCGCCGCAGGGCGGCGCACTGGCGCTCCCTCGCCATCTTCACGGAGTCCGCGCGCGCCCATTCCAGGGCCGCGTCGTCGTTGAGCTCGACGTCGCCGCCGTGCTCCGTCTTCACCGCGGGGAGGCCCGGCTCCGTCTTCACTGGCGCGAGCCCCGGCTCCGTCTTGGGCTTGACGAAGCGCGGAGGAGCCGACGAGGAGGCGCGCTGGCCGCCCTCGTTGATGATGATGCGGGCGCTGCGAGTGCGCTGGCCGAGCGGCGTCTCCGCCGCGGGCTCGGCCTTGACGCCAGGCAGCACCGGAGAGCCGGAGGAGTTCGAAGAAGAGCGTGATGAGGAGGAAGAAGAGGAGGTGCCGAACCTCCTGGGCAACTATTGCCCGTCGCGTCGGCAGTGAGCCGTGGCCGTGGCGGTCGCCCTCGCCGGGGGGTATGCCAACGGCGGGTCGTTGCCACCCTCGAGGTACGTCAGAACGCCCTCGAGGGTGCGGCCGGGGACACCCCACCACAGGTGTTGTCCCTCGCTGTCCTTCAGGCCGGCCACCACCGACGCGCCGTTGGTGGACGCCATCCTCTGCTGCTGCCGGCGCTGGAAGTATGCCGTCCATGCCGCTTGGTTGTCGGCGGCGTACTCGGGGAGGGCGAGCTGGGCGTCGGTGAGGGAGGCGTGCACGACCTCGACCTCGTCGGCGAAGTAGGAGGGCTTCGCCACGGCGTCGGGCAACGGGGGAATGGGCACTCCCCCGTTGCTGAGTCTCCACCCCGTCGGCCCGGCGCGCATGTCCGGCGGCGCCGGGATGTTCGCCTGGAACAGGAGCCAAGACTCCTGTTCGCGGAGCGAGCGGCGGCCGAAGCCGTTGGCTGCCGCCTCATCTCCGGGGAAACGCTCGGCCATCGGGGAGGGAGGGAGAGGGAGGGCTCGACGGCGGCGCTCGGGAGAGGGAGGGATCGGCGGCGGCTCTCGTCAGAGGTAGAGCTCGGCGGCTAGGGCTAGGGCTGGTGTGGCCAGAGGCGAGGGAGGCCACCAGCTTATATAGCCGCGCTGCGCCCGTGTGTACGCGTGCGAGGGAGGGGAGGCATTGGCGCGCCGCCCCGTACGCAGCCTTGCCATTGATTCCCCGCGGGAAACCGAGGCGTTGGGGGAAGACGACGCGCGGTGTCGCTGACGCGGCAGGCCCGCGGCTCTTTCGCGCCAAAATCGCTCGCCCAGGCGCCCCCGAGCGCCCCCCAGCGCGCCGGGTTCGGCCTGGGTCCGCCGACGCTAATTTCGGCCCAGGCCGGCGAAAATCGGGCTCCTGAGACGCGACTGGGCCGATTTTTCTGCGCCGGCGCGAAAAAATCGCCCCACTATTCCCACCTTTTGCCAAAAGCAATGTTGTGGAGAAGACAGAATTCCGGAATACAACAGATGCAGGTGGTAAGCCGTGCACCACTGAAGGAGGTGTACGTTCGGAGCAGACTGCGTCTTCCACCGCCGTGGATAACACCAGGTTAAATCTGCGCACTTCTAAGCTCCCTGTTAACATTGGTGTCCCCTACAACCAAAACAGGAAGATAGGCAAGAAAGTTGTGATTGAGACCGCTGATAGCACACCCCGCCTTACTAATAAGCCTGATGATCCTGCAGCAGACGAGGCAGGCATGTTTGTTGATCTGTCACCTCTAGATTCTGCCAAACAATTTGTTTGCAATCCGGCTGGTAAGCAGGAGAGGCACCCCATGGCTTTCACCCCGCCAAGCTTTAGTCTTGGCATCGACCGCACTCAGGATGAACCAGTGGTGCACGATCTTGTGCCTGTTGCCTTTTCTTTCCCGGCAGGCACGGCCCCAATGATGGCGCAACCAATGGGTGATGGCAGGAAGGCTGTGAAGTTTGCAGAGCCTATAGTGCAAGGTAATTTTTTTGTGTTTATCATTTTGTTTCTACATTTTTTGTGTGACATTTGTCACAAGATTTTGGTTTCTAAATTGTGATGGCAAATCTCATGGGATGCACATGTAGTTGTCATTTCGAGGTTACCTAATTTGGTGGTTGCTGTTCATATATACATGGCAACTGATTTTTTATTTATGAGATGACAACCTTTTTTATCTTTGGCAGGGCCAAAACACTTTTCATCACATGTGTTTTCTGTATAGGTTGTCGCATGACGACTTTAGTTCATTACACATGGCAAAATTAGTTGCTGCCACATGCCAACTTAAGTGCATTGCACATGGCAACTGCAGTGCACCGCACATGGCAACTGTAGTGGTTGTCACATGGCAACTGGTGTGACTACACATGGCAACTACAGTTGTTGCCACATGGCAACTCCGGTGCAATGCACATGGGAACTGCAGTTGTTGCCACATGGCAACTCCGGTGCAATGCACATGGGAACTGCAGTTGTTGCCACATGGCAACTCCGGTGCAATGCACATGGTAACTGCAGTGCACTTTTCACCTGGCAAACATTGTTTACCAAGTGACATTTGACATTGACACTTTCTTATTAGCACCTACAGTTCATAGTCTGAACTTTTTGGCACAATAACTTGTTGTTCCCAAGTTTCTTAACCAAATGTTTTATTCTTCCAGCCACCCCAGAGAAGATTTCGCCGTCACTCGATGAAGCTTACCGTAGGATTGAGGAGGAAGCATTAAAGAGGAGGTCCTCACGGGATCGGGGGCAATCAAGTTCTGACGTGCCTGCTGAGTCAGCATCCGAGGATACCGTTAGAAGTACAATCCCTGGATCTGTGAGGCGGACTAGGGTAGTTCAGCACCACCAGTGGATGACTTTGAGCCCGATATTAAGGCCACGTGTAGCGACCCAACCTCAGACGGTCAGGTCTCTGTGTATAAGTGTCATCCCTAGATAGGTATGCTGACACACACAGTACTCGAGGATTTATAACAAAGGTAGATCACATGTATAAAGTAACACAAATACTATTACCTCAATCCAAATAGCGGAAGTAACAATAAGGTCGTGGATTCCCATCAACACCAACGACAAAGTTGAGTGTAGAAATCCTAATACTAACGTATCGCTTACTCGTCGTAAGAGCCTGCAACATGAGACGTTGCAGCCACAAGGGGTCAGTACATTGAATGTACTGGCAAATTCACACCATAGGATAATGATGAATAATAGCTATCACTACATGCATATTTGGCTGGTGGAAAAGCTCTAAGTTTATTTTTGCATAAATCCAATTTTTCCCTACATCAAAGGAATAAATTTCTATTTAACTACAAAGTTCGTTGAAAACATTGAGAAGGTTCCTCCAACTCAATCCCAAAATAATAATTATAACCCCACAAATTAATTAAGTAACGTGATGAGATCAACATGATAATTCCAGAACCAGAGACTCAAGATGTCCATAATCGGGGACACGGCTAATCATGATTAGTTTGAACACTCTGCAGAGGTTTGCGCACTTTTCGCCACAAGACTCGATCTCCTCCGTTGGATTTCTCGCACTACATTGTGTTTGAGAAACGGATGACCGAGACACAGTCTTTCAGAAGCACTAACTCTTTACTCTAGGTGGACAGTTACACCTACTTCCCCTACATCTGCTAGCCCACCACTGAAAGAGGTCATGCAACATACTCAACTATGCTCGAGCCCATAATAGCTTGTGGCTACACATGGAAGTTTCTAGCATGAATAATCTTATGATCCATTTGAGCCTGGGTGGCATTCCATAGGGTGATCACACGGGTCCTCCGGGATCCCCTTGGGCAAGCACTGGGTTCTCCAGGTGCCCGGGCAAACCACTGGGTGCTCCAGGGTGCCCCTACCATTCCACCCACACGTGCATTAAAGTAGCCACCTTAAGTTAACCATCAATAATAACTCTCACACCTGTCATGAATCACTCAAACCAAACCACGTCTACGAGCATAGCATAGCAGTATAAGCATAACGTAGTAACTCCCGGGGTTTTGATATAAAGGATAATAGGTTCTACCTCATCAACTACTTCCCAAATACCCTCATGTTATCAAGTCCTACTCATGCAATGTTTGAGGGTTGAGACTAATGCATAAAAACTGGGTAATGAAAAGTATAATCAAAGTGTGAACTTGCCTGTACTGTTGATGAAGTTGATTCGCACTCGTAACTCCTGATAGTTCTACTCGTCACACTTCGGTCAATCTGTCGTAAGCAAGCAATAGTAACCACACATAAGCAATCATGCAAAAGAAATCGAAGAAAAGATCTCGGAAAACTTTGAAAACAATCAAATAACTCTTGCAACAGAAAACAATTTCTAACAGTACCAAAATTAGGTGAATTTGGCCTTATCATAAAGTTTAGGTAAAGAGCTTCGATTTGCAAAAAGAATCAACTCAAACGGAGTTATAAAACTCAAATTATGAACAAAAGAAGTTTGAATTCAAATCTGTTTGAAACCAAATTTTAAACTTTCAAAAACATGTTTAAGTTGATTATCTGGATAGAGGGGATCGTAACAAAGAAGTGGGCATTGGTTTTGTTGGATTTGGATAAGCGAGCAAAAAGTAGTGACCGATTGAAGTACAGGGACTAATCTGTGAAGACAATTTATCACAGATAGGTCCCTGGCCGAAAATAAAAAGAAAAAGAAAAATCCTAGCGAACGCACGTTCGCTACAGAACGCTAACGAACGAAAACTGTTCGCTAAAGAAGCTAACTAATGAACGTTCAGTAAGTAAATAAGCTGACCGAGTTTTGAAGGAAAAACAAAAAAATCGATCTAGGGTTCGGCGGTTTTACCGGTTCGGCCGGTTCGGTGCAAAAAAAGCACGGCGGCCCCAGCGAGGTGGCGAGCTCCGGCGGCGCGGGGCTAGCGGCGGGCGGCGGCTTCGTCCTCGGCGGCGGGAGCAAGGCGCGGGCAGCTCCGGCGCGCGGCGCGGCAGCGGATCGGTGGAGGCGGCGCGGGGCTAGCAGCGGCGGCGACCCGTGCAGCGCGGGGCGGCGGCGAGATGAGGGGAGGATAGGGGAGAGGGGTCGGGGCAGCGGCTTATATAGGTGGGCGGGGCGGCTCGGCTTGGAGGAGAAGGACAGGCGGTGGCGGGAGTCCGGGGCGGACACGGCGAGCAGCGGCCGCTCGTGCTCGGTCGGGAGTCCGTCCCGAGGTCGGGGGTAACGCGCGGCTGGGCTGGGCTCGGCCTGGTCGGCTGGGCCGCCCAGTTCGGCGGGAAGTTCTTTAAAAAAACAAAACAATTTTACGCAAAAATAAATAAAACTAAATAAACTAAAAAATATACTATAGGCATATAATATATCAAAATTTTCAGAAAAAGATTTTCTAATACATGAACATTTTTCTAACGTTAAATAGAATACAAAAAAGTTTAAATAAATCAAAGAGTGCTAGTGGTGCAATAAAACCCAGTAAAAAATTATTTTAAAAATACCAAAATGATTTCAAATTTATTTCTCTCCAATTTTCTGATGTAGGGAATCATTTTACCCTAATTTCCATATTTTTTTTTGGAGAAAACTAATTTGAATAAAATCCAAATAACTCCAAATTAAAAATAATTTCCAAAAGTACTTTAAATCTGAATTATTTTAAACTTCCAACTCATATTTCATATGTTTGAAGAAGTCATTTTATCTTCTCTCATGAAAATCATTGAGTTGCATAAAGTTTCAGAATTTGATTTTTTTCTCCAAATGGAATTCAAATCTTTTCGAAACCTTTTTTCATTTATTTAAATGGAAGAAGTCATGTCATCTTCTCTCCAGGGTTTGGTGGTGAAAAGAGTTTGAATTCACGGAGATCAGAAAGCAAAGGTGAAAGTTTGGGAAAGTCACTTTATTCCCTCTCATTTAACTTTCAAAACTTTCGAATTTCACCCAATTTCACACAATCAATTAAATAATCAATCAAAACTATCTATTTAGTATAACATTCCAAAATTTAGAATTTTGGGATGTTACAAACCTACCACGCTTAAAACGAATCTCGTCCTCGAGATTCGGAGAGGCTAGAAAGAAATAGGTTAGGTTTGGGGGTCTTATCAAAATCCATCGATTGTCTCCGGGGTCTCGGGTGCTACCACCCTTAGAAGCATTGTTACGGTTCCATCAAAACTCATATACTCCATCCTTATTCTTGACAGTGTCGGTCTTCTTAGATTCTCGAGAAAATTCCTTCTCTCGGCTCTTCCAGTAGTGGCATAACCTTTTCCTCAATACTTCTGTCATTTCATCTTGGTAAGGTTCTTCTGGGACTGGGCCTTCTAATCTGACGGGTCTGGCACCAATACTAAACAACTATCGATATCTCATGGTGGTCATCAGTTTGTGGTTTCTCCTGCAGGAAATTGGTCTAGGCTTCATTCTCACCGGATGACCTACGATTGGCAACAGCTGCCATGTACAAGGGAAAATACTTATACCATTCTAAGGTTTAAACAAGGCTTTGATCATCGTCTCTCTACTATAGGTAAGTCACTCAGATTTACCATCCCATATAGCAAGGCGAATAATAAGAGTAAGTCGGTATGGTGCTCAATCCATCCCGCACCCAAATCATTACCGTGTATATGGTTTAGCGAATCTCGCATTCTAACACTCAGTCATCCTCACAAGCATTACATAATTTCTCTTGTCGACGAACCAAGTTCGGATAAATCCATTGATTCTGCAAGCCAAACAAACATCTATCGTTTCTTCACAACTCTCAGGTTTTGCGTTACTCCTATAAAATCGTAAGGCATATCCTCTTCCAGGGTTTTTCCTTCAGCAAGAGTGTGCTTGCTTCTTGGCAGGTCCTGGGGCCTGTGGGTTATGGCCCATCTCATCACTTGTAAACCTTGAACTCATCATTGGGGCAACTGATCATTATTCCAACACCCAGCTTCGTAGCATTCTTAAATCCATCCAATTGTACTACCTCTCTTCCTTCTATTGGTACCAAACTAAGATGTGATTACTCTGACTCATCATGGAGTTACAATTGCTCCATATTACCAACATTATTCCTCATTTAATTTATATCCAATAGTACTTCATCCCTTCATACTCTTGGGATACCCCACATATCGAGATAAAACTTATACTTATGAAGTCCACTCCGTGGAACATCATTATCCTTTTCCAGGGGTCAAATCTCCTCACAGGGTACTACCACCCTTAAAATGCACAAATCCATCCATAGACCATATTTCTCATATCCTCTAAAATGGTCAAAATCTTTCCTCATAGAGTAACTGCTCATAAAATGCAAATCAGTACCAATGATGCTAACTTTATTTATTCTCCAATGATTACTATCTCTTGCGTTTCCATTACATGCCTCAACTCAACACCTGAATATAAAAGAATTGTTCCCACTACTACTACTATATTTCTCATAGACTCAACTATTTAACATGAATATCCTCATTGGGACAATCTCTGGCAAAGTGCCATGCTCCATTACAACGAAAACATATTACTTCTGACAAGTCTCGAGGTTTCCTTTTTGGGCAACCGCTGAAGTAGTGCCCTGACTCCTTGCACCTGAAACAGGTGATATGACTCAGGTCCTTCCTGGAATCCAATCTATTTCTCTTCCTGGACGTTTCCGTTCCAATCAGGGCTTCTATTTCCTGTGGGTCATACTCTACTTCCTCTGTCGGGAATTCTACTAGGTCCCCATTCAGACAATTCAGGGAGATGTGTCCTTCTTCTCCACATGAATAACATGACTTGGTGCATGGTTTAATTGGTTCTTCTTCGGGTGTGCCCTCCACCTCTTCCTTCATCACAGGTTCTTCTAAAATTTCCATGAGGGCTCCTTTCATTGCTTCTTTCTTTTGCTGGATGGTTCTTTGTACCATGGGGTAAATGTGACACTGAGCAGGGTAGTGGGTAGTCCCTTCACACAAGAAACAAGTGATCTGCCTAGTTGGGCATTCTTCAGCTGGGTGACTTCCTTCACAATTAGGGCATTCATCCTTGTGTTCTTTATGGTTGTGTCCTATTTCTCCACAAAGCTTGCATGCACAGGGTTTCTTCATATCATTTCCATAAGGCTTCAACTTTTGGGGCACAAGCCGAGACTTTTGCAGGGTCAACTTAAACTCTTTCCAAGTGGTTACTCCTTGTCATCCATTGATGCTTTGGTACATCCTCCACAAAGTAGCAGCACCTCTTTCAAAGCACTGGAGAGCATGCTGGGTTATATCCTTTCTGGCTATAGTGTTATTCTCCATATGATCTTCCATGTTCTGAATCCATCGGTCCTTCTCAAATTGAGTCATCGGTCCAGAAAATATGAGCTCATCTCCACTCATCCTCTATTGGTTCCAAGGGTTTTGGGGTGAGATAAGAGAGATAGGGAGGGATACACACAATACAAAGAAAAGTTTTGAAAAGACAGATTTTATTTTGTGGCTGTCGGGAAACATCAAACAAATGACAGCTCACAATCGTCGCATCTAACGTAAGTGTATAATAGGGGTTTGGTCTTCTAAATATCAATAAATCTTCAACGTCGCCAAACTCTTCAAGTCTTGTCCATGTCTCCGATGGCTTCTTTCGATCATGCTTGTCCTTCTCAAGTTCTTTTGCCAGATCCTCTCTGTTGACGCGAAGTCGCTCATGACGTCCTTTAATATTCTGGAGTTGCGCTCCAAACTTCTGGGTTTCAACATCCTTGGCATGAACCATGGTACTACTGTCCTTCAGTTCCTCACCAATCTCCGGTATCTCGAGGTTTTGCTCCTCCCGATGGGCTACTTTTCAGCTTTTGGGTCCTGAGTTCTTCATGAAATGTTTCCTTATCAAATACGGCTTCCTGCATGTCCATCTTAAACTTATTGATCTAATTCTCCAGACCCTAGCGATACACCAGCTAAGGTTAAAACTTCGTCTTTTGCTGATAGGTGCTCCATTTGCCCTTCTACCATCCAATCCTTCCAAAGAAAAATGCAGGCTTAACTCAGCACGGTGACAATAGCATAAGCGGGCGATGGATAGCCGTGTTCATGCCCATGTCATTGCCATGAGCTATCATTCCATAGTTGATATCTCCTCCCTTAGGGTTTTCTTGAAAAAAACTTTGAGTTTTAACGCTCCATGTTTCGGTCTTTCTCCGACACCTTGATCTCGGGTATTGACAGCTTCAATAGTCTGACAAGTTCCATAAGGGTAGCCTTCCTAGGTCATACCAATCTGGAAATTCTTCATAGCTTTCAAATTCTTTGAGCCTTCAGAGTCTTCAACCGTTGTACTTTCAATTATTCAGATGCACGGTAAAATCCTCTTCATTCCGAATGGTCTTAGTTGTCCGATATCTTGTACTTCTTGGAGTGGTCTCATCAGTCGAATCTTCGTGTGGTCAAAAAGGGGAAGGGGGTATAATCTAACTAAAAGGGAATATTTGATAAAGACCAGAAAAGAAGAGAGGTAGAAGGTATTTATGAAAATAAAATTTTAGAGAAAATCTTTCCTATGGGCTTGCCATTTTCTAGGGGTCACGTCCTACAGTCAACATGTGCTCTGATACCACCTTGTAGCGACCCGACCTCATATGGTCAAGTCTCTGTGTATAAGTGTCATCCCTGGATCGGTATGCTGACACACACAGTACTCGAGGATTTGTAATAGAGGTAAATCACATGTATAAAGTAACGTAAATACTATTACCTCAATCCAAATAGCGGAAGTAACAATAAGGTCGTGGATTTCCATCAACACCAACGACAAAGTTGAGTGTAGAAATCGTAACCCTAACGTATCACTTACTTGTCGTAAGATCCTGCAACATGAGACATTGCAGCCACAAGGGGTCAGTACATTGAATGTACTGGCAAATTCACACCATAGGATAATGATGAATAATAGCTATCACTACATGCATATTTGGCTCGTGGAAAAGCTCTAAGTTTATTTTTGCATAAAGCCAATTTTTTCCTACAGCAAAGGAATAAATTTCTATTTAACTACAAAGTTCGTTGAAAACATTGAGAAGGTTCCTCCAACTCAATCCCAAAATAATAATTATAACCCCACAAATTAATTAAGTAACGTGATGAGATCAACATGATAATTCAAGAACCAGAGACTCAAGATGTCCATAATAGGGGACACGGCTAATCATGATTAGTTTGTACACTCTGCAGAGGTTTGCACAGTTTTCCCCACAAGACTCGATCTCCTCCGTTGGATTTCTCGCACTACATGGTGTTTGAGAAACGGATGACCGAGACACAGTCTTTCAGAAGCACTAACTCTTTACTCTGGGTGGACAGTTACACCTACTTTCCCCTACATCTGCTAGCCCACCACTGAAAGAGGTCATGCAATGTACTCAAGTATGCTAGAGCCCATAATAGTTTGTGGCTGCACACGGAAGTTTCTAGCATGAATAATCTTATGATCCATTTGAGCCTGGGTGGCATTCCATAGGGTGATCACACGGGTCCTCCGGGATCCCCTTGGGCAAGCGCTAGGTTCTCTAGGTGCCCGGGCAAACCACTGGGTGCTCCAGGGTGCCCCTACCATTCCACCCAGATGTGCATTAAAGTAGCCACCTTAAGTTAACCATTAATAATAACTCTCACATCTGTCATGAATCACTCAAACCAAACCACGTCTACGAGCATAGCATAGCAGTATAAGCATAACGTAGTAACTCCCGGGGTTTTGATATAAAGGATAATAGGTTCTACCTCATCAACTACTTCCCAAATTCCCTCATGTTATCAAGTCCTACTCATGCAATGTTTGAGGGTTGAGACTAATGCATAAAAACTGGGTAATGAAAAGTATGATCAAAGTGTGAACTTGCATGTACTGTTGATGAAGATGATTCGCACTCATAACTCCTGATAGTTCTACTCATCACACTCCGGTCAATCTATCGTAAGCAAGCAATAGTAACCACACATAAGCAATCATGCAAAAGAAATCGAAGAAAAGATCTCAGAAAACTTTGAAAACAATAAAATAACTCTTGCAACAGAAAACAATTTCTAACAGTACCAAAATTAGGTGAATTTGTCCTTATCAGAAAGTTTAGGTCAAGAGCTTCGATTTGCAAAAAGAATCAACTCAAACGGAGTTATAAAACTCAAGTTATGAACAAAAGAAGTTTGAATTCAAATCTGTTTGAAACCAAATTTTAAACTTTCAAAAACATGTTTAAGTTGATTATCAGGATAGAGGGGATCGTAACGAAGAAGTGGGCGTTGGCTTCTTTGGATTTGGATAAGAGAGCAAAAAGTAGTGGCCGATTGAAGTACAGGGACTAATCTGTGAAGAAAATTTATCACAGATAGGTCCCTGGCTGAAAATAAAAAGAAAAAGAAAAATCCTATTGAACGCACGTTTGCTACAGAACGCTAATGAACGAAAACTGTTTGCTAAAGAAGCTAACTAATGAACGTTCACTAAGTAAATAAGCTGAAAATGAAAAACCGAGTTTTGAAGGAAAAACAAAAAAACCGATCTAGGGTTCGGCGGTTTTACCGGTTCGGTGCAAAAAAAACATGGTGGCCCCGGCGAGGCGACGAGCTCCGGCGGCGCGGGGCTAGCGGCGAGGCGGGCAGCGGCGGGCGGCGGCTTCGTCCTCGGCGGCGGGAGCAAGGCACGGGCGGCTCCAGCGCGCGGCGCGGCAGCGGATCGGTGGA
>NC_057805.1:52583396-52592882 GCF_018294505.1 Triticum aestivum
GAAGTCCGGCGATGGCGGTAGCAGCGGCGGCGACTCATGTAGCGCGGGGCGGCAGTGAGATGCGGGAAGGAGAGGGGAGAGGGGTCGGGGCGGCGGCTTATATTGGTGGGCAGGGCGGCTCGGCTTGGAAGAGAAGGCAAGGCGGCGACGGGAGTCCGGGGCGGACACGACGAGCGGTGGCGGCTCGAGCTCGGTCGGGAGTCCGTCCCGAGGTCGGGGGTGACGCTTGGTTGGGCTGGCTAGGCCTGGTCGGCTGGGCCGGCCCAGTTCGGCGGGAAGTTCTTTTTTTAACAAAACAATTTTACGAAAAAAGAAATAAAACTAAATAAACTAAAAAAATATACTATAGGCATATAATATATCAAAATTTTCAGAAAAAGATTTTCTAATACATGAACATTTTTCTAACATCAAATAAAGTACACTAAAGTTTAAATAAATCAAAGAGTGCTACTGGTGCAATAAAACCCAGTAAGAAATCATTTTAATAATACCAAAATGATTTCAAATTTATTTCTCTCCAATTTTCTGATGTAGGGAATAATTTTACCCTAATTTCCATATATTTTATTTTTGGAGAAAAATAATTTGAATAAAATCCAAATAACTCCAAATTAAAAATAATTTCCGAAAGGACTTTGAATTTGAATTCTTTTAAACTTCCAACTCATATTTCATATGTTTGAAGAAGCCATTTTATCTTCTCTCATGAAAATCATTGAGTTGCATAAAGTTTCAGAATTTGAAAATATTTCCAAATGGAATTCAAATCTTTTCGAAACCCTTTTTCATTTATTTAAATGGAAGAAGTCATGTCATCTTCTCTCGAGGGTTTGGTGGTGAAAAGAGTTTGAATTCACGGAGATCAGAAAGCAAAGGTGAAAGTTTGGGAAAGTCACTTTATTCCCTCTCATTTAACTTTCAAAACTTTCAAATTTCACCCAATTTCACACAATCAATCAAACAATCAATCAAAACTATCTATTTACTATAACATTCCAAAATTTAGAATTTTTGGATGTTACACCACAAAGGAGCAGAACCATCTATATGATATTGTCAAGCGTTTCGGAAATGCGAGGTCGAACAACAAGCACAAGAAGGAGCTGAAAGCGTAATGTCCACACCACATAACCCCTCACTTGCTTTTCTCCGATATTTCTTTTGCCCTTTTAGCCATGCGTTGTTTATGTTTATTTTTATTTTTTTAGTAGACATGATTCTTTCATGTTATATCATTTTCATACAGCTCATCTTTGGACAGAACCAAAATCATACAATGTGATGTGACATACGTCGACCTGGGTGATCTTGCCGAGTCTGTGAGGCCTACTGGTAAAATTTCAAAGAATGTAGTTGCGTGTGGGATTGACTTCATCAACAGGCATGTGGCCATTTGTCCCGATAAGAAGATCATGCAGTACACCGTGACGTGCAAAATATGGGATGGTGACTTCAACCATAAAATCCTGAGGAAGCATTTTGCCACGCATGGTGATTTCAAGCTCACATTGAAGAAATATGTGAGTGTTTCTTCTCGTTGTACATATTTTTTCCATGGCATGTTTTCTCAGTAGTTATACTTCATATGTGTGTTACATACTGTTCGTGATAGACGTTTCATGTGGCAACAGCTGCCATGTAAAATGAGGGTGAACTTTTAATGCAACTTATGTGGCAACCCCACTTAAAATATTGGGCAACTTTGTTTATCCATGGATGGAAACTTCTTAAAATTACACATGGAAAATAAACCTTTTCCATGCGTGCACTTGGCCACTTGGTTCTTGCTTTTTCATATATCTCTTATTGCATCTGACAATATTTTTAGATATCATTTTCCCAACTACACAATTCTGTTTTGATGTGAACTTTGTTTTTCCTTTCCTCTTTTTACTTGCAGGTCATGTTCCCCATGTTCCAGGAGCTTGCACTAGACAACCCAGATGACAAGTGTGGTCACCACTACACGATTTGCCTTGACCTGAAGAACCAACGATTTGAGGTGCTTGATTCAATCCGTTTAGGAAATGACGAAGACCTTACTACACATGCTGAATTCTTTATCAACGACCTGAAAGAGACATGGAACCGTCATTACGAAAACTCAAAGGTCCAGATCAGTCATTTTCCAATCGAGTATGTCATGACTGAGAAGCAAGGAAACAGGTAATTACTATCTTTTTCATGTGTTCTCCACCTCAATTTAAAACCTTTTCACCTCTTCATCAAAGTTTATCATATTTTCTGTTGGCACGAGTTCACTTGTTTGTTTCGTTATAGGCATGACTGCGGCTTTTACATGTTGGAATACCTTGCAAACTGGGAAGGTCAACGGGTCCCTGTGATCATAGCTGCAATGGTGGTCGAGCTCCGTAAAATATATACATGGAACTGGTTGATGAATGAAGATTTCAACTCGCGGGCTTCAGCACGAGAGTTCATATAGGGAGCTGTCAAATCCGCCAACAAGAAGTACAAGTGATCACGTGATGCTCCATATGCATGCCTACCTTACATTTTGTGGCTGAGGAATGTAAGGTATCACCTTGTTCTTTGAAACTATGTCTGTGTGTTATGTTATGACTGCATCCCCCGTAGCTGTAGCATATAGTGGTGGCGTGTATGTGCCATTGAATATTTGTAATATAAGTGTGTATCTGAACCTGCTTAGGTGTGACAGGAAGTACCTTTATGTTCACTACTATTATGTGTTTGTGTTTGTGAGTATCAGTTGGGAGTTTCAATGCGTTTATGATGCCTGAAACATGGCAAATATAGTTGATCATGCACGGTTAGTGCAAGTAATCATTTCATTTTGTTTTTGGGATTTTGCAGTGATAACTGTATCGGTTAGCATGGTAGTTCATAAGCAACTGTTCTCTCGCGTTTTTGCACGTGATCATTTCAACTAGTTCGTACAGATGATGTATACAATACAATATATGTGAAACAAAAATGCGTGGACTGAAAACAGAAATCTATGCGATGGCAGATTCAGTAGCAATTACATGGCAGATTCGATGGAAGCTGCATGGCAGATTTAGTAGCAACTACATGGCATTTTTAGTCATGCATACATGGCATTTTCTTCAAATTCTGTTGTCCACCAACAGTCATTCTCGCATTTTTTAAATCTTGATCATCTACTTTACAAAATTGTCACCAACACCTAAGTTATAATCCTCCATAGTTGCTTACGAATTGCCCATCCCTTTCTTTGCTTTCTTGTGCTTTGCTTGAATTTCCATCCCCGATTTGTATCTCACCTCTTTTGGACGCCCTTTTGTGATGGAACGGGGCGGGTTCCTGACCTGGGTTTGTGTGCTTGCTGTTCCAGACCCTACCTCTGAGTTTTCAGACGATGGACCCGTGGACGAAGGCACACTTGAGGTGCGGGGAACCTGTGTAAGGCTTCTTCAGCCTTCCTCTTTTTGATCTCATCAAGCTCTCTTTTCAGGGCCTTCCTGTGTTTTTCTGCCACCCTTGCTATCTCATCACTCTTGCATGCGTCATCTATTAGTTCAGCGTAGTTCTTGGTCAATACAACGTGTCTCAAAGAGTCCATGGTTGCCTCTGGTATGTCATCATGCATAGCCAAAACTGCATTTGATGTTTGTGGCCCCAACGCATCGTCAGCGTCCCAAGTCCATCACCGTCGTATGAAATGGCGGGGCAATCGCGTGACCGCGTGCATGTCCATTATTTTGAGTATGTGACATCACACAATCACGTCCCGTTCGAATTTGCAGCATTGGCAGTAGTATTCACCTTCGTTTATGGAGGCCTTCACAAAGTAGTTTCTTCCCTTGTCCGGGTCCTCAGGTTCTGAATCGGACATGCCCATGAGAGTACAGACCTTGAAGGTATGTTTGTCAACTTGGTAAGCTGTGTACATGCTGGCACGCTTTATTTCTTCTTGGAATCTGCATGTTTTGTGCTTGT
Organism: Triticum aestivum; assembly: GCF_018294505.1. Classification (NCBI taxonomy): domain Eukaryota; kingdom Viridiplantae; phylum Streptophyta; class Magnoliopsida; order Poales; family Poaceae; genus Triticum; species Triticum aestivum. The sequence continues at coordinate 52,587,342 of NC_057805.1, forward strand.
TAAATTCTTATATGATTTTTTAGCACCTTCTATTGAGGTAGGTCACAACATAGCAAACGTATTGAAATCAACGATGGCATGGAAAGCCTTTTTTCCACATATTTTTTTGTATTGTTTGTTTCCACATGGCAACTACATAATAGTTAACATGGCAATTGCATAACATTTAACATGGCAAATGCAGTTTATTTCACATGGCATCTACAACTTATTTCACATGGCAAATGCAGCTTGTTTCACATGGCAACTACAGTTCATTTCACATGGCACTATAGTTTATGCTTCTAATGCAACCAATGGCTATTTTTCAATTGACCAGCATGTCAAAAAGTTGGCAACTACATTGCATTCTACATGGCAACTACTATCTTCATGGTAGTGCAACTGCATCATGCCGTTCTCAATGCACATGAGTCCGTCTTACATGTGAAATACAGTTTGCAATATATTTGTTTTTAAAACTACGGAGTTTTTTTACTCCAGTTTTTTAATTTCGTTTTCCATTCACGTGTTCACTATAGATTTCAGCTTCAAACCAGCAGATATGGCAAACATATTTATTTATTTATTTTTAGCATTTTCAATGTTTAATGTGCCGCGTCATACATGGCAAATAAGACAGTAAGATCATCCACTTACTTGTTAAATATCTTGTTGGTGTATATCTTGCTCATATGCCTCTCCATCGGTAAATATGTTAGCAATTTAGGCTGCTTGAGTGTGGTGTTTGCTTCTTGCTGTAGCTTAGATCCCAGTATTTTCTGTTGTACAGTTGTACATTGCTTGGCAAACTGCAGCAATGAGTTGCCAGGGCTCACGTACCGCTTCAAAACAGCATTGAACCCCTCGCTGCGTTGCGTAGTCTGCAGAAATGGAAAGAAGCACTGCATGAAGTAGGCCGGCACCCATTACATTCGCTTCTCCCACAGGCTATTAAGTGTCTCGTTGTCTTGGACTTGGTATGTTTCAATCATAGCCGTCCGGCTTCGTTCAAACTCCTCCACCGTCAAGCGGTGGTCCACACACAACTCGAATGCCTTGTGTAGTTCTAGACGGTCAGCAAATAATGGTCCTAGCGTCTCCTAGGCCTTCTTAATAATATGCCACCTGCAGTGCCTGTGCACTGCCAACGGAAAGACCTCCTATCTTCCTGCACGCATGCTAAAATCCTGGTCTGTTATTATGTTCATCGGAGCAAGACCATCCATGCACTCCAAGATGGTTTTGAACAGCCAAGTGTAACCATCTGCATCTTCGTTCCGAATGAGTCTGCAACCGAACTGCAATGACTGGTTGTGGTTATTTATTCCTATGAATGGAGCACATGGCATCTTGTACATATTCGTGAGATATGTCGCATCGAACGAAATGCAATCACGGAAATGTTTGTAGGCTCTTCTTGCAGCACCATCCACCCAATACATGTTTCTAACACGGTCCTCATCGTCCAATCTTATCATGTAGAAGAAATCAATATCTGCTTTTGCTTTCTCTTTGAATTAGGCTATTGTGTCTTCTATGTCAACCAACCTGCTCTCTCTATGGTACTTTGCCTTTAGGTTTGTGACGTCTACTGGTATCACTACAAAAAAAATACACTTCCGTGATGATACGTGTTTGTCACAGTAGGTCGCGTTTTCTGTCATGCATGTACATCCATGACAAATTTATGACAGAACCAAGATAGTCATACCTGTGCTGTCGTAGAAGTGTTCCATCACATTGGCAAAATTATCATCACGGAAGTGTCCACTTCCATGACGATAAATCGCGCGTCACAGAAGTGCTTTCGTCAAGGGTGACCGACACGTGGCATCCACCGTAACGGAACGCCGTTAAGCTATCGGGTCGGGTTTTGGATCCGATAATCCATTAACAGCCCCGACCAATGGGGATTTTCCACGTGTAAAATCATCATTGGCTGGAGGAAACACGTGTCGGCTCATCGTTGGGACAGATGTCATCCACTCATTGGATGGAAGGCGCCTATGATACGTCGACACGTGGCACGGCCCAACAGAGGCCCATTCCTGTGAAAAGGCCGGCCCGTTTGACTTGGTCAGAAGGTGGCGGGCCGGCCCATGGAAAGCCTGTTAACGGCCTGTTCGCATATAGCCCATTTACAGCCCGCTAACCCAAGGCCCGTTACGCCCTATCCGAATTAGGCCCAGTAGCGTCATCTGGGCCATCCAATATGATTCCAGCCCGTTTTCACTTCTGGCGCATGTATGGCCCATGACGTCTTTCGGCCCATATGAGGCCCTATGTAACTCTTGGCCTATTAACGACCCGTGGTGAAACTGGCCCGTAATGGACAGTGTATCACTTTACACCCATTAACGGCCCGTGGTGAAACTGGCCCGTAATGAACAGTGTATCACTTTATACCCATTAACGGCTCGTTATTCCGTTGGGCCGTTTCCAGCCCATGTTATCTTTCGGCCTTCTCAGAGCCCATTTATTCTTGGGCTCATTTCCAGCATTCGTTTACTTGCGGCCCGTTACTGTCATTTTCTGCTTGTGGGCCAAATTCAGCCCATGGTTACAGTCGGCCCGTTTGTGGTCCGTTAATACGTTGGGCCGTTTTCATAGCGTCATCAAATACGGCCTATTAACGATGGCCCGTTATGGTCGGCCCATGAACGGACGATTCCAACTCTAGCCCGTTTACGGCCATAATGCGGTCTGTTTGGCCCATGTTTGGCCAATCGATCATACGGCCCGTATAAGGCCCATTGATGATACGGCCCGTAGAAGGCCCATTGTTTCTACGGCCCGTAGAAGGCCATTGTTTCTACGGCCCGTAGAAGGCCCACTGTTTCTACGGCCAGTAGGAGGCCCAATGTCACTACAGTAAATATTAGCCCATGGTTATTGTGGCCTAGTTTTAAAAAATAGGTTATTGCAGCCACTAGCTAACCGCGGAAAAAGAACTGCAATGACTACAAGCAAACAAATAAACAAGACAACAAGGAAATAAATAAGCAAGCAACTAACGCTAGGCTATCACGGCTATTACACATATTACATCCACTGGGCATCAAAGTTCGCCACCAGTGCAAATATAGGGAACAAAGCAGCATATCATATACACTGGTTGTCAAAGTTGGCGACCAGCGCAAATAAACGCCGCAGCAAAACAAATCCAGAACTGAAACCACTTCAGAAGATCTCAAGAAACAATATCCTGGGTACCCATAATGCTGGCAAGATGCTTAGCAAGCTTATTAACTTTCTCTTGTTTGGCGCTTAAATCCTCCAGCGCTTGCTGTTGCACCAGAAAATATGGATCTGAATTCTGCAGGGACTACCTCAGTCCTTTAGCTTCCTGTCGCAGCACATCTGATCGATGTCTTGCAACTTGAAGTTGAGACTCAAGAAGATGAACTGATTCAGGCAACGAGTTCGAAGAGCTTGTGCCAGCAGTAGTGGCCAGTAACTCGAACACTACATCAAGATAGGACTTTTGGGTTCCCTCACTGTCGTCAAGATAGTTTTTATCAGCTTTCTTGGAGACCAACAGGGATGTCTCACTATCTTGAACCTTATCTGCATTACTTCCTTTACCATTAGATAACGCGGTATTGTTCTCCAATATTTTATCCGCATTGTAAAAGAGAAACAAGCAGACACATCACATGTTTACCATGTTGTATATGAAACTCATTTTGGTAAATGAGTTCAGTAGTAAAGTGGACAGGATAACAACATGAAACAAACATATATCTATGTACCATGGTCACTTTATGGTCTATATCATTCTAGTTTTTGTTGCCAAATCAAGATAGAGAGACAGTTCAAATAATATTTGTTCAAGACAAAGCAGAATAGACAGAATATAAGTGTGGGTAACTATAGATCAATAACAACACTTGTAATGTGCATGACATGAGAACATAACTGTTTATTCAATTGAAACTGAAATCAACATAGAGCGGGTTACAACAGCAAACCAGTTAAAGAAACAGGTTTAAAACATACCTGTTGCGCCATTGGAGTTTCAATTCCATCCTTCAAAATTGAGTGGTATGAGTAAATACAGTAATGCAAGAGCAAAGGAGTATGAACCAGAGCTACAGAACCTGACCTGAGAACAAATCTTCTTCTCCTTTAAGCGTTGAGTTGGGATTCGGAGTGGTGGTCCTCGTGCTTTGGGCACTGCAGTTCCCTTACTAACTGATCGTGTTTGGGTGCTCTGTGGTGGAGACGGTGCTGTGTCAACTGGAACTGGGTTACTATCTGCCGGGGTTGGGGTTAGAAGGGGTGTAGCTGGTTCTCTGTCCAACTGGGTAGGGGTACAATCTGCGAGAGTCTGAGTTATGTGTGGTGGATCTGGTCCTTGGGCAAGTACAACCGTGGTTCTATCTGCATCAACTGGTAGCACTATATTTTCTAAAGACCGTGTTGTTACTCCCTTAGATACTGCCATCACGCTCTCTAATTCAAATGGCTGATAAAGAAGAAAAGTAATTGAAAGTATAGACATTGTATGATAGACAGGTGCAATGGATAGTGGGGAATAAAAGAGGGCATGAAATAATTCATATTTATGTTGTTTAACCAAACAGGATAGCATGACACAATTTCATATATATGATGGCTAACTAAACAGGATAGCATGACACAATTTCACATTATGATGGCTAACTAAAAAAGATGGAAAGACATAGTTCAAAATATGAGACTATGTAAACAGGATGACATGACATAACTATATAATGTGTTTATTAAATAGGTTGGCATGCCATAATTCACATACATTCACAGATAGAATGCCATAATTCAAAATATGATGACTGTAAACACTAAACAGGATGAGATGATATAACTATATGATGTCTTTATTAAATGGGTTTCCATGCCATAATTCAGATAGATGATGTGTATGTACTATGTAAACATGATGGCATGATATAATTCAAATATATGATTTATATAGTAAGCAAGTAAGCAGATGGCAATCCATATATGATGTAAAAACTAAGCAATGCAAGACAACATGCATGACATGGGTAATATAACCCTGCCAAGTTTGAGCATAGACCTCAGGGGGGAAATAGGACTGGTCAGCAGTCTCTGAATCCTCCTCTGAGGAGCTCTCTGTAACCAGCAAGATGTCTGCTTCAGCAGGTAGCATTGTCTGCTCTGAATACCTTGTTTTCACTCTAGATACTTACATCACCCCTTCAAATGGCTGATGCACAGGAAGAGTAGTTGAATATACAAACGTTGTCGACAAATGGAACACGTAATACAAAAAAATGATAGCATGATATAATTCACATACATGATGATTGGCTAAACAACATGGCATTGCATAATTCACATATATAATGCCTTTGCAACAAGATAGCATTGTATAATTCACATATATAATGTCTTGCAACAAGATGGCAATGCATAATTCACATATATGGTAATTAGACACTGAACAGGTGGCATTCACACAAAGCATGTCTAAACTAATCAAATGACATAGCAATGCGAGACACCATACGCACGATATGAGCAACATAACCCTGCCAAGTTAGAGCATACACC
>NC_057805.1:52593170-52595501 GCF_018294505.1 Triticum aestivum
CATCTGTCTCTGAATCCTCCTCTGAGGAGCTATCTGTAACCAGCGAGATATGCGCTTCGTCAGATAGCATAGTCTGCTCTGAAGACCTTGTTTTCACTCCAGAATTTGCCATCACCGTGTCAAATGGCTGATACACACGAAGAGCAGTTGAATGTACTAACATTGTTGACAAATGTAATATGTAACGGAAAAAAAGGATGGCCTAATATCATTTACATATAAGATGACTGGCTAAGCAGGATGGCATTGCAAAATTCACATATATGATGCCTGGCTAAACAAGATGGCGCTGCATAATTCACATAAACGATGAATAAACTAAACAGATGCCATTCACACAAAGGATGTCTAAACTAAGCAGATGACATATTTGATGTATAAAGTAAGCAATGCAAGACACCATATGCATGATATAACCAACATCAGCATGCCAAGTTAGATAGAAGACCTCAGGGGGTAAATAGGAGTTGTCTTCTCCTTTTGAATCCCCCTCAGAACAGATATCTTCCTCTCGATTACAATCCGAAATGCGTGGAGGGGGGGCTGCCTTTGCGCGTACCATGGAGCGACGTCTGCATGAAATTTTATTGCCACGCAGGGCTCGTCTCTTTTGCTCTACATGTTCAGTTCCATTGTTTACAATAACTGTCATGCATAGGAATAAAACATAGTGAGATTATGTAAGGAGTGCATGCAGAAATCCAGAGTGATGGTAGCAACCTGTGGATAGACCCAAAACCAATAATAGCAGGCAGATAATGGCTTCAGTTAAAAAATACAGATAATGTCTTCTTTACTGTTTGTTTCCCACCCAACATGAAACTCATAGTAGACACTGGAGATTAACCAGATAGTAGATAGATACTATTGATAGCGGCCCCGATATGTACCCCACAACCATTTAAAAACTCAAGTTTGACCATTAGTTTGGAGCTGACTCAGAGTCTAATCGGTGAACAGGACGATAAAGTAGCATGTAATATTAAGCGATGCATAACGTAAGGAGACACGAAAGAGTGCGACCTCTCTTGCGGACCCGTGTAGTCCTCGAGGTCATCTGCTCGGTTGATGATGGTAATGCAGTTTTCATGGCTGCCCGCGGCGGGGAAGAAGATCTGAGGCGGCGAAAGACAGTCTGGAGGCCGGATCCCTGCTGTGCTGGACCGTTCTGTCGTTGGAGCAGCTGAGCTGGGGTGGACGACGACGCAGCAGGAGCGGGACAAACCACGCAAGGTTTTCTTTGACAACTATCTGTAAGAGAAGTAATTCTGTAAGGGCTCATTTGAATTGGAGGATTCCAACAATGCAGGGATAGGAAATAGACAGGAATAGGATAGGAATGCACGTGCAAAACAGAGAATTTAAAAACACATGATTTCTGCCAATCTGGGTGTTTGATTCACAACAATTGGAACATCACAGGATGCAAAGAAGCATGGTGAGATTAAGTCAAACCACAAGAAAATGTACGGTTATAATGCTATTATGCTACTATCTCTTAGTCTTGTGCTTCATGAATAGGAATTTGAAAAGGAGAACAAGTGAAAATTGAAATTCCTACGTTTTTTCTTTCAAGGAGACACTAAAGGAACAAATCCGTGTGCTCAGTGGACAATATATATAACATGTAGAGTAAAAAAGAGATGCAACAAGTGTACAACCTCTTTGGCAAAGCCATGTCGATCTCAGCGTGATTGGGTTGGCCGGTGAGGATGCTCCGGCTGACTTTGCTGTCGGAGGAGGGGAAGAAGATCTTAGGCGTCTGGAGATGGAGCCCGAGGTACTGCTCCGCTGTGATGGAGGGTTTCGTCGTTGGAGCAGCTCCGGTGAGTTGTACGACGCCGAGGCTGAAGCAGGACAAGAGAGACAACGAACAACGTTAACCTGAGTGGAATTCTAATAGCATCTCCAATACATGACGTAAAATACATAACCACAAAGTGCTAGATGTAAAATACATCAGCCGCTCATCTCTGAACTTAACTGTCGAAACTAAACTTAAATGTCGAAACTGAACTTAACTGTCGAAACTGAATTTTGCTGTCGAAACTGAATTTTGCTGTCGAAACTGAACGCACTAGCAAGGTGAGGCTACATGTCGGTTGACTGACTTTTTCATCTCTGGTCAGTCGATTTTGCAGCCATTGGATATGAAATCAAGGGCCTGCGGTTCATCTTCAACCTCCACCCCCTAAGCCGCCAGCCACCACCGGCCAAACAGCAGCCCCCACCGCCCGCGGCCGGCGGTACGCCGCCCCGAAAACACTCCCTACCGCCGGTCCGCCGCCGCCCCGGCCATCCCTCTAGGCCCCCCCGTGCCGAGCTTTTTCT
>NC_057805.1:52595651-52611461 GCF_018294505.1 Triticum aestivum
TTCACCCCGGCGAGCCCCCCCACCCCCTGAAAATCGACTGACCCAAAAGTCGATTCAGTCGACTAAAGTGTAGCTAAATCGGAGCAGCATCGCAAGCAAGAGCAAGAGCGAGAGCAGCAACGCGAGCAAGAGCAATAGCAAGAGTAGACTAGGCAGGGGACCGAGAGCAAGAGTAGAGCAGCAGCACGAGCGAGAGCTAAAGCAGCAGCAACTCCTACTGATGTGGACGTTGCTGCTGAGGGAGCGACGCCGTGGAGGAAGTGGCCGGTGACACCGCCGTGGATGGAGCCGCGCCGTGTCGGCTCGGGACCGAGCGCCGGCAGCACCGTGAGATCGAATCAAGAAGAAAATGCGGCAATTAGTGTAGAACCTCTTTGGTGGCACCGATTAGGCCGCAACTTCATCCGAGGAAACGGTGATGATGATGATCTTCCGGTGGTGCAGGTGAAGACGGCGGTGTGGGAATGGAGGTGGCGCGAAAGACGAGGGGAGCATCGGGGCAGCTCCTTGGAGGTGGAGGATGGGGTGGCTGAACTGGCGGGACGATGAGATCGACGACGGATCCTCATCTGGTACGGTGGATGAGGGACGTCGTGGTGTTGCTGTGGACGACATCGTCGGGAAAGAGGCTCTGGCTGGGTGGCGGACGGAGCAGGGTGTGGGGTTTCGTCGCGGGTTTTCACGGCCTCGGTGTACGAATGGCTGGGCGGATGGGATGGAAGTGGGGAACCATGGCTTAGAGACGCGCTTGTCCGAAATGTGGGGTAAGTTACAAAAGTACCCCCACCGATTTGAGGCGGTTCTTTCGGTTCAGGGGTAGCACGGGCATTTCGCGTGTCGGGATTTCACAGGAGGTGGGAGTTTTCGCGCGCGTTGTAATTTCAGAATAGCAAGGCGCGGGTTGAGATGGAGGGAGTTGTCGGAGCACAACGAGACAAATATATATCTTAAATATTTCGGGCTAACAAGGCGCGGGTTGAAATTTCCGGACAAGCCTAACGTGTACTGTACCAAATCAATGCGCACTACAAATGTCATTCAAAACTTTGAATTCATGTTATGTTCAATTAAAATATTTCGCTACGTGTATAATGCATGCAATCTACTACTCAAATGAACGTTTTAGTGCATTCCAAACGTATATACTACCGCTTCAATATGAACTAAATTTGAATTCATTTCTCTATTGAATAAGATCTACAGTAATGATTGTTGTGAAGTCAAAGCATTTGAATTTGTTTCTCTGTTTTAATAAGATCTACAATCATCATTATTGTCAAGTTAAACCATCGTTTGTGTATTATCTTCACAACACACCACATGATTAGTCTCGAGTTACATATGAACTATGTGTACTATAACTCGAACTAGATTTTTTGAATCCACTTTATTTTGATTTCAAATCACATTACATTTCTAGCTCTAGCTAGATCTTCATAATCTAAACCATGTCTCATATGTATAATGTGTTTATCACATTATGTATGGTGCCCCGCCCCCTACGCCTACAAGTATTTAGATGTGAGTTGCAAACACCACACATTACCACAAATTCAAATAAAATGTGAGAATGTTTGATATATAGTATTGTTTAGATTGTTCGATATTTAGTTGTAAGCTGCAAACGCCACACATTATCACAAATTCAAATAAATTGTGAGATTGTTTGATGTATAGTATGGTTTAGATTGTTCGGCATTTAGCTGTGAGTTGCAAATGCCATGCATTATCACATTATGGTATAACATGTGCACAACACGTGTATCACCGCTATATTCATGCATGCAATGTTTAAAACACTATGATCTCCTATTCAAATATATGAATCCGCTTTCATATCAAATTATGATCTTTGTTAGTCTCTTACACCCACACAATCCTCTAACCTTTGTAGCTACCACTAACTTTCTCTCGTGCATGCACACGCCCTCCTCACCCTCCCCCTCCCTCGGCATTCTATCCACCGGGCACATTCATTTTTTTCTTTAGGTCGTTCTCCCAGAGTCTCCACAACTCCTTTCCGACACACACCGATCGATAAACCTCTCCAGCGATGCCTGCCTACAACATACACACACACACCTTCAATCTCCTCCTTTATGTGTCCTTGCCTCGTGTCTCTCATACGGTCAGACACACGTGTAAACTCTCGCCCCTCTTTTCATCGATCTCACAACCGCACACTCCTCCCCCTATCTAGCTAGTAGTTGGGCCTCTCGCACCACCTCCTAGCTCCATTCTCTCTGTCTATCCGTCTCGCTGGGCCTTATTTGCCTCTAACAAATGGACGTACACCGATCGATCTCTCGCTATACATATAGCTAGCTAGGTCCTTATAACTTGTTTTTACCCACACGTCAATCGATCTACCTCATTAGTTGTGTCTCTCCCTTCCTCCGACAAACAACAATTGATCTACCGATCTAGTTAGGTTTGCTTACCAAACACATGGTTCCCCTTCATCATCCATGGATGCGTCCCGACAGATCTATCACGCACAGGCACACACAGAAACACATCCCCACTCTTATTGATAACATTGCAGTTCCACCCTCAGTTTGTCTACTAGGCCTCTCCCACCATCTTCGAGAAGCAACTCCATCACCCATCCAGCACTCTACCCCTCTCCCTCCCTCTCTCTCCTCTCTCTCTCTGTCCCATCATATTTCCCGTCCTTCAGTTATGTATGGATGTCGACCGATCTCCCTCAAGACATAGCTGGGTCTCTCCTTCTCAACACATATACGAGTCGTTCTACCTCTATAGTTAGGCCTCTGCCTACCCCTCCCCCCTCCCCCTCCCCCCCACACACCGATACATCGAGCGCTCTAGTCATGTCTCCCTGCTACACACAAACTTGACATGTGCCCTCTAACGTTCCGGTAGGCCAGTCGCCCTATATCTTTGACTTGCACACACACAATTTCGATGGCTCTCTTCATCGATCTCGCACCCACCCACTTGATCCTCTCTTCGACTCTATCGATAGCTATGACCCCTCCCTCTCTTCTCGTGGATTACCCGACCCTCTATGTATGATATGTATAGGCCTCCATTTCACACACATTGCATGCAAAATTTTGTTTGAGATGTCATCGACACATATTCCCACAAATAATTCACGAAATCAACCCCCACCCCAAAACAAAAAACACTCACGAACGCGGTTTGTATCTCTCACACACACCCACGTAGGTGGGGGACGTGCACGAAGAGAAGAGGTGCATGCACGGCGCACGTACTCCCGTCTCTTTCCCAACCACACCCGCGGGGTACACGGTGGAGCTCATTTCTGTACGAAAAAGGCAGCCCACATGGTAATTTGGCACATGTGCTGGTTGTCCACTTGGTGGAGGGAGGATCGTCTACCACGGGTGAACAAACAAATTGCGACTTGACGTGTTATGTTAAAAAAAGAGGCAAACCATGTGGGGCCTACCTTAGAGGCAAGGCTCTATACACTGGAGTACTTTTGATGTGTCCCGTCAACTCGCAAAACGAGGAGAAGCTTGCTTAGTACGTCGTCTCCCCCGCCCACGGGCGCGGTGGCTCGCAGGATGAGGTGAAGCTTGCTCCGCCTTACGCCCGCTCCCTCGCCCATGCGCGCGGTGGCTCGCAGGACGAGGAGAAAAATTTACTGCTCCCTCCGTTTACTCCTCGCCCCTACTACCTTGGTTATAGAGATTATATCATATTGTTTGGAATTTATATGTCCTTTAGTAGATTTCAATATGAACTACTAGTACATACTCCAAACACTGATGTATATAGACGTATTTTAGAGTGTAGATTCACTCATTTTGCTCCGTATGTAGCACTCTCCCTCGCCCCTCGACCCTCGCCCACGTGATGGATGTGCAACAATTCATTCGGTCTCATATAGCCAGAACGATATATAATGCACTACCATTATTGCTCGACTTCCCGAAGAGGCGAAGAGCCAATCGCAAGGTTAATATTTTGGAGATGCCAAGTGCAAGGTTATAGGAGAATGAGTAGTAGGTGCCGCGTCATTTATAAATAAAGTTTTTTTTCTTCAGTGGCACGTACGCAATATGATAGGTTCATATGGAGAGAAAAGGAAACCGCTCCACTATATACATAGTCAGGACGGGCTAGCCTACACGGTTGCTTGATGGGGTTGCTCTCTTCACACTCTCTCGCACAAAACGACTGTGGCCACATCTCTAACATCTCGGCGGATCACGTCCGCTTGGGGAAGGGGTGGATGCTTAGTGTAGATGCGGTGGCCGTCGCCGACGGCGAGAACCCACTGTCGGCACGTCCCGATCAGGGGTCCCCGCCGTTCTCTCTCACAAAGCCGGTGAGGTTGCCTTCGTCCCTTGCTCACTGCCGTGACGTGGGCACTTGCCGCCTCCCGCCGCCCTCCTCAAGGTTGTGCTACGTCCCTCAGGTACAACTCCCTTTACAGCCGGCTTGCACCACTGCTCCAGCTGCCCACATCACTCCCTGTGGATATTTCTCTACTTCTTTGCCCCGCACATACCTCTACTGGCTTCTACGTACTGTATTTGTGATGAGTTTATGTCTCATCAACTAGTCCCAGTAATCTTATTCTAATCACGCTTCTTCAATTTCTTTGCCACAGGGATGCTCATCTCGATTTTGGTGAAACTGCACAAAATGATCCGATGGTCAAAAGGTTGCAAACTTCATTTATTAGGAAGCTCAAACGTTGCCAGCAAATTGAAGCCTGGTCAGGGTTCACGGTTCAAGGGCTAGGGACTGCATGGATCGTTTTTTTCTTTAGCTGCCTCTGTTCCAAAATAAGTGTCAACTTTAGTAGTAGTACAACTTTGTACTCCCTCCATTCCCTTATACAAGGCCACAAACTCAAATTACAGGTACCTAGGTAAAATTTAATGACTACTTTAGAAGCCAACTTTTCTTCTTGTTATCTGGAGTCATTAATACGTCTGCATGCATACAAGGAAGGAATGAGAAGAAAGTAGCACACTGTCATTATGACTACATGCATGCAAGTATTAAACAAGTTGCTACTACGAGAAAACATCATTAAATTTTGCCTCAGTTACTATTAGTGGCCTTGTATAGATGCAAAATGTATTTTTCATAGTGGACTTGTATAAGGGAATGGAGGGAGTACTAAAGTTTGCACAAAGTTGAGACACTTATTTTGGAACGGAGGGAGTACATATTTGCTATGATCTGTCAATCATTGAGATGCAATAGCATGCATGTTAGTCTCCTTTCTATTTGATGAAATGTTGCAACGGGCAACCTTGGACGCAAGATACATGTAACAGAAGCTGGAAGCTTCATAGCATTGTACAAATTTATCTCGCTGATAAATTACAGTACGTACTATACTAGTACTTCCTCCGTTCCTAAATATAAGTCTTTGTAGAGATTTCACCATGAACCACATGCGGATGTATATAGATGCATTTTAAGTGTAGATTCATTCATTTTGTTCCGTATGTAGTGGAATCTCTACAAAGACTTATCTACTAGTAATAGCTAGCCCCCACTACTAGGAATTCTCTATCCTCTCCTTGAGCCACATCATCAAAATTGATGTAGCCGTTAGATGAAGTAAATCAGTCCAGAATAGCCATCTGATCTAGACGTTGAGAGGCTCTGCACTAGGCCACATGCAAGCATGCAGAAATACCGTGGCACATGCATGTGAATGGGTTTTAAATCACATCGACATGTCTGCATGCAAGCATGCACCGGTAGCATGCATGTAAGTGAGCTTTTAAGTCCCATTAACATGTCAAAAAGAAAAATATAATCCCATTATGCAGTAGGAGTTGGCTGATCTTTTTTCCTTACGTGGGATGATCTAAATGATGATGGGAAATTATTTAGTTTGGCTACCACATTTGTCATGCGGCTATCGAGTTTTTTTAGTTCTATGAAATCGATAATTTTGCGCAGAGAGATATACCGCTGTTCCGCGGCAACGCGTGGGGACTCACTAGTAATATTTAGGAACGGATGGAGTACTATGTAAAGAGTTAGGTGTTGCACATTGATAGTGTGAGGTGGGCCGTGTAATCACTGAGCCTGTGTGTTTTCACTGCTCTTGCACGCCTCCGCTGTAAGAATGGAGAAAATTGTAATCTAGTAGTAGTACCTCCTTTCGCCGAAAGCGTGGGACATCCAGCAGTCCTACCACCTCAGTAATAAAGACCAATGAGCCGTCAAATCACATAGACCCAGCAGTAAGTTGGACGGACGAAGCAACCATCACTCTTGCGCCAGTGAGAGGTCGCGTCCGCTCTGCCCGGGCATGAATGCGGCACCGATTCTTTGGAGCGGCGCTGACCGTTTCGGGCGGGAAGCGCGCGCGGGCGATGGAGGGGCTTTGGGTGGGCCAGGCTGGTCAGGAGCGGGCGTGGCAGCTGTCCGCATGTCCCTACCGGACACGCCCGGAAACGAGAGGATGCACCGACTCTCGCGGCTAAAATCGTACACTACACAACATCTCTCTGTAGGAGTAGGCCGATCTGTCGCTCTCTCTAACACACACATGCTGTTAAACACACACACACACACACACGCACGCGCACGCACACGCACGCACCTTGGTCCCGTTGCACCTTCTAACGTGACTTATTACACCTAGACGGAGGGAGTAGTAAGTATACGAGATACGGTGGCACACTGACTTAAGTCGAATACAAGTGCCCAAAATTTGTGTGCATGTTATAATAAGGATTCACTTAAAATAGTACATGAGCGAACAGAGGGATCAATTGGACAGTGTTCCCGAGCAGTAGCGAGATGTGTGAGGTAAGATACACCGCTGGCGCTTTTAATTTTTCTTATTAATTTGTTTGTTTCACCCTCTGACTGGTGGTACCCAACGTACTACGTGGAGAGAGGTAAGGTGACTAAGGCTGCATTATTTCTGCACCACTGTGGATAGTCTTACCACCAAAGCCACATGACACGATTATGATTGAAATCCCAATGACTCCCACACACACACAAAAAAAACACGGCATGCTTGTCACACGAATGCAGGAATGTATAAAAGGTTATTTCCCTCTCGTTGAACATAACGGGAGGGTTGTGTAGCTGGTTAGCCTGTTCGCTCATCAAACTTGAGGTCTCGGGTTCCATAACTACACTTGAGCATAATTTGTGCCAGGAGGATTCTTTGACTGGTCAAAATGTTTTCTAGGGTTTGCATGCTTCACACTGTCTCTCCAGTATATATATACACGCTGGAGCCTCAGCGCTTGTAGTTACTCTCTTCACACTCTCTCGCCCTCTCCCGCTGGAGCCTCAGCGCTTGTAGTTGCTCTCTTCACACTCTCTCGCCCTCTCCAGATCTAAACAAGAATTCGTTGGCCTCTCTCTCCCCTCACTGCTGCTCAAAGAGCCGACAGGATTCGTCCGCCGGGAAGGGAAGGAGGCTTAATGTTGTCGCCGTCGGCGAGGGACTACCGGCGCAGCTGTTCACTTTCCACCCAGCGGCGGCGCGGGAGGGCCTCCGACCCCTTCTTCTTCACCGCCGTCCCGTCTCCCACCGAACCATGCCCCAAGTACCTTAAGGTATAATTTACTTACTCCACATGCATTGCTCTAGCTGCATGTATACCATGAATCTAGGACGTGGTTCAAAGAGGAAAGGAGTGGGGGAAAGTAGTGGGAAAAGTTGTATATAGCATGAATCTAGGACGTGGTTCAAAGAGGAAATGAAGGGGGAAAGTTGTATAGCATGAATCTAGGACGTGGTTCAAAGAGGAAAGGAATGGGGGAAAGTAGTGGGGAAAGTTGTATCGCATAAATCTAGGACGTGGTTCAAAGAGGAAAGGAAGGGGCGAAAGTACTAGTTCAAAAAGGAAAGGAAGGGACAAGGCTGTAGAGTTTGAGCAGGACTAGATTTGCTGCGCTCACATAGGGAAAGGTGTCTAAAGATAACAAAACTGGGACCAACACAAATATGCTCCTTGGTTGTTTGTTCTTTGTTGCAACAGACTGTGCATGACCACATTACATCGGTAGATGCACATGGTGCTGGTGCGTCCACTGTCCCGTGCAACTCATTAGCTGTTGTTAATCTAAGGCCCTGTTTGGTTAAAAACTCCCTAGTCCCTACCTGCTTGGTTCTAGGGACTAAACATGGACTAGAGGTTATTAAATGACATGCTAAAAGACCATGTTACCCCTAGTAATGAACTAATAGAGACAAGGTGCGATGCGTGGCAGGGGCAACTGTTGGAAAAAGTTCCAAAAAGACTCCCTCAGGGTCTTCTTTCTTTAGTCCCAAATGCCCACTTTTAGTCCCTAAAAGTCCCTCCTGTTTGGTTTAGATGGGACTGACACAGAGTTTTTTAGTCCCTACACCAAAATGTCCCTATAAACAAACACCCTCTAATAATGCCACTGGAAAATTGATGCAATGCCACAGTTAAAAGCAAATTACATGTTTAACGAATTTTATTGTTAATATTAATCAATGCCACCGTTTGAGAAATGCTACTGTCTTGCTTTCTTTCCCATTTAGATAAGGTAGATGCTTCTTTTTGTTGGCTTCTGTGTCATCCACCGTTATTGACCACTAATTGTTTCCTTTGCACCTCTGTGTAAAAAGGGTTATCTACTTCACCTCGTTGCCATTGTGACCTTTTGTTGCACTGCACAAACACTTTTGTTTTAAGAGTGTTTTGTGCAGTTCAACCAAAATGTCACACCGACAATGTTGCTTGATTGCTTGATCTTAGTGGAACTGCATAAGAGGAGATCTTACTTCCTATCCGTTAAGGCGAATTTGGTTCAGATCTTCTTCTTGTGAGTTGTTTGAATTCCGCATCATGAGAGTTCAGTACTAGCCTTCTTTCACATGATTCTGTAGTGTGCTTTCATATGTTGTGCTACTTGTACAATAATGTTGCTTGATTTTAGTGAACTACACAAATGGAGACAAGACTTCCAATCTGTATGTGCACCGTAATATCCCATTGAGGTAAGATAAGGATATTTCACAAGGATCAGTTGAAGGATGGTTACATTACTCCCCACAAGACCAAACTAACTTCAGCTCAGAAGGACTGACAAATCTCCATTTTTTTGCTGTGATGCGCGAGTACAATGTTGTTCTAGGATTCTTTCTGGTGAGTTCCATTTTTCTAAAAGTGTGCTCTACATGGACCATGTATGTGCCTGATGAAACTGTCAATTCATAGTACAGTTTGCTTTATACTAATCACTTTTTTGTATTTGTGCAAACAGGGGTGCTCAGCTTGATTTCAATGGGAACTGCACAAAATGTTCATGAATGCATCGAATCATTCATTTCCACCACAAGAAAGGAGGTGCCGATAAGTTCAAGGTGTTGCAAAATATAAGGGCGAAATCATAGAAGCTACGCGCGAATTTGGTTGATTTTGGTGGAACTGCACAAAAAGAACAGCTGGTTTATTTAGCACGAGGTGCCATGTCAATGTCCGAACTGATGGCAAACCCTGCCCATTCCACAATCGTAGGCATTTGATATTTTGGAATGGGACAACCTTGTCAAATTTTGCTCATTGATTTTAGCAAGACATGCGTTTGATATTTTTGAATGGGACGCCCTTTGCTGTCAGCAGCGTCGATCAATTTTTCTTTATTCTTTAGTTGTGAAGTAAATATTGCCTTTGACATGTGAGTAGCTGAGATGCATAATCATCGATTGTTTTGAATGTTCTCTATGAATTGCCAGGCCTGTGTGTTTGATTGCAATGTACAGAAACAATAAAAAGCTGCGCAAACTCTTTGTAGTCCTTCTGTTCCTTTTTACTTCGCACATTGTGAAAATGCATACTTTTTTCTATAAGATTGGTCAAAGTAGAGATACTTTGACTGCAGACAAAACTTGTATGCAGACTAGAAAGGACCGGAGGGAGTACATGTGAAACTGCTGCAAACGAGGTGATCACCCTGGGAATAATGCTAGTACGTATTGTTTTGCATGGTCGGATTTCATATAAACATGCCAGATTTCATTACATTTCATACATTCTTCAACTAAAAAGGGGTGCGCTGGAGGTATAATTAATTAACCGAAGCTAGCCACTTGTGTCCTGCTGAGCCGAACAGAAGCTTCAGTGACTTAACTGCAGGTGCAGTTGCGTAACTGACATGTGGCCTGTTGGGCCCACGTGTCAGTCAGCCAACTGCACCAGCAATTAAGTAGAAGCAGCGTTCTTCTCCAGCGCAGCTCTCCGACTCCACGTCGCCGCCAAGAAGCTAACCGGCCGTCAATGGTCAACCCGCCTAGCTTGGCTTCAACCGGAGGGTAGCAGCGGTGGCCTTACTTGGACCCGAGCGGCGGCGACCTACCGTGTTCTACTCTTCCTTATTTTCTATGTGGCGCGGCCTCGTTGGCAGCGGGGCGGGGCCTCGGCGGAGCCGGCGATGTCCTCTGTCTCGTTGCCGGCGGGCGGCGCCTCAGCGGAGCGATGGAATTCCTCCCCCACGTTGCCGGCAGGGTGGGGCCTCGGCTGAGCCGGCGATGTCCTCTGCCTCGTTGTTGGCGGGGCGGGGCCTCGGCGGAGCCGGCGGTGTCCTCTGCCTCGTTGTTGGCGCTGCGAGGCCTCGGCGGAGCAGGGCCTCGTCGACGCCAGCGGAGCGGGGACTCGTCGGAGCCGGCATTGTCCTCTGCCTCGTCTCGGTTTCGCCAAACAGCGCCTCGCCCGCTTCATCGCCCTCTTTGCTAGCCTCTTTGTAGGCGGCCGCAGCCTCCGCCACCCGCAAGCGGTACCGCCAGCGCTCGAGGCGGCCCTTGCGGGCGGAGCGGTACGAGTCGAGCAGCGCCTGCTGCTCCGCCCGCTCCGCGGCGATCTGCTGCTCCGCCTGCAGGTGCTCCTGGAGGAGATGGTGGTTGTAGGCGGCGTCGGCCTGCGCCTCCCGGAACTGCTCCTCACGCATCTGCCTTACCCTGTCCATATATTGGGCATGGGCCTCGCCGATGGTCATGGTGCAATGCACCGGCGAGGATGCGCGCGGAGGAGGGGGTTGGCGCCGGATCGTCGACTACCATGTTCTCCATTGGGACGTCGTCGTCCTCTGGCTGCCTGCCGGCCAGCCGGTCGGCAGCAATGGCTGCCATCTCCTTGTGGTCCCGAAGAGCGCTGGAGCGCGAGGAAGCCATGGTGGGCAGTAATTGTGTGGACAGGAGAAAGGGAACGGATGCGGATGACTGCGGCTATGGCAGGCGCAGCAGTTTATATAGCAATGGTGGGCGGGCGGAGGGACGGACGTGTGGCGCCGGAGTAGCCGCCTCGGCAACCGTGTATCGTTAATGTGGGCGGCAGATGGATGGACGGACGGCACTTGTGTCGTTTGAAGGCGGAGCAATCGCCTGCACCGGGAAGCGGGGCGGGTGGCGCTGACTGTTTCAGGCGGAAAGCGCGCGCGGGTGAGGAGATGACTTTACTTGGAGAGGATGACAATGGGGACCCACCAGGTCCATAGCCTCACGTACGCAAGTGCCTCCTTATTATACAGATATAACTATAATTTATTTTGCTTCCTCCTGGTTTCCTGACATCACGGTCCCACACCATTGTCAACCTATGTAGTAGTCAATAAATGAGAGAATTGCACAAGAAGCGGCTGACAGCTGGGGCCAAGCAGCTCGAGCAGTATTTGTGTTTTTGAGGTGTGAGCACTGCAGAGTTTTTCGATGTTTAGCCCAGATATTAATTTTTCTCCTGTGAACAACAACGAAAACATCGCTGCAGGTATTAACTGGGCGGGCTGTGGCCCGTCTAGCCCAGGCCAGATATCCAGCCCAGATATTAATTTTTTTCATGCTGAAAATGGCTAGCCCAGCTATACTTTTTTTTAGGAATACCCAGGCAAGGTCAAGTTGTTATTTTCCGCCCCGCTGGGCTGCAAATCTTTCCTAGGAGGGATGCATTCGGCTTAACAAGAAAATGGGCTTTAAGAAATAATCAATGGGATGTAATTATAAAAACTGGGCAGTAACTATAAAAAAATGCACCAAACACGTGATTACTTTATAAAATATAATTTTTGGATATTGAAAATTTTAATTTCATTAATTGTTGCGAGCGCAATGTTTCGTTGGATTTTTACGTAATATAAATTTATATTGAAATTGTATTTAATCTGACTAGAAATTTTGGGATAAACATATTTCGGATCCCATCAAAATGTGGGAAATTTTATTGAATTTTGTTTTGAACAGATGGTTGAAATGGGCTGTACTTTTAACAAACTGTAAATGGGCTGTAGTAAATTCCATTAGAATTCAAAAATGGGCTACACATTCTTACAAATCTCAAATGGGCTATAAGTTCTCTGCCACCCACTTCTGGCCTTACTAAGTTGACGCGTCCCCTAAAAAAACAGAGTTGACTCGTATGCAAGGCTTTGTCAACTTATAGTCAACACACGGTTCTAGCAGCAGTGGCCGTTGGATGTCCATCCAACGGATGCCGTGCTTCTTCTTCAATCTCGGATATTCTAGATTCACCCGCCCAAAAAATGATTCCTCCCCCTGACATCTGGGGCTCACCGTTTCGGAAGCTGACCTGTGGGCCTACTAGGCTGATCTGCATGCATTCAAAAAAAAGTTGACGTACCAAGGGCTTTGTCAACTTAGTCAATATAAACGATTCTAGCTGCAGTGACCGTACGATGTCCATCCAACGGCCGACGTGCTTCTTCAACCTCTAGTCTTCTTGCTCCAGCCGCCCAAAGCAGCGCCGGTCGTGCCGCCTGCTCCTGCCTCCCGTGGCCGGCTGTGCTACCGCGGAGGCCTCACCGCCCCTACTACTCCCACCGCTGGCCAGGCCATCCCTCCACTCACCCACACCCCCTGTTATTCTGCGGCGACGGTAGCCTCACACCGCAGCCGAACCAGTGAACGCTCGTACTCCTCTCTGCGTGGGCATCCACTGCCGCGTCTTGCCCGGCTCCGTGTCCCCTTCCTAGGCC
Source organism: Triticum aestivum (assembly GCF_018294505.1). Classification (NCBI taxonomy): domain Eukaryota; kingdom Viridiplantae; phylum Streptophyta; class Magnoliopsida; order Poales; family Poaceae; genus Triticum; species Triticum aestivum. Next base: position 52,608,600 of record NC_057805.1, read on the forward strand.
TCGCCGTCGTCCACCGCCGTGGTGCTCTCGGCGCGGCGTGGTCAATGTGGTCAACGACCGACTTCCATCGGAAGAGTACTATACGTGGAGAGGCTGACAGCTGGGTCCACGGGAGCCGCAAGGAAGTGCCTCCTTATTACGTGGAAAATAATTATTCCTCCACCTGACAGCGGGGACCCACCGGACGGGCCACCAGTATTTTGCGAAAAAAATCGTTTCCCCCTGACTGCTGGGACCCACCGGACGGGCCACCGTATGTCGCAAAAAAAGTTCCCCCCGCTGTCAGCTCTGACCCACCGGAAGTGCCTCCTTATTACGCACAAAAAATGAATACTCCCCCGGCTAGCTGGGACCCACCTTGGTGGGAGGCTGACTTGTGGGCCTACTAAGTTGACGGGGACCAAGGTCTTTGTCAACTTAGTCAATATGAACGATTCTAGCTCCAGTGACCGTACGATGTCCATCCAACGGCCGTAGTGCTTCTTCAACCTCTGGTCTTCTTGCTCCAGCCGCCCAAAGCAGCGCCGGTCGTGCCGCATGCTCCTGCCTCCCGTGGCCGGCTGTGCTGCCGCACAGGCCTCACCGCCCCCTACTATTCCCACCGCTGGCCAGGCCCTGCGGCGACGGCAGCCTCACACCGCAGCCGAACCAGTGAACCCTCGTACTCCTCTCTGTGCGGGCTTCCACTGCCGCGTCTTCCCCGGCTCCTCGTCGTCCCCTTCCTAGGCCTCGCCGTCGTCCACCGCCGTGGTGCTCTCCGCGCGGCATGGTTAACATGGTCAAGGAACGACTTCCATCGGAAGAGTACTGTACGTGGAGAGGCTGACAGCTGGGTCCACGACCACAGCCCAGTTTTTTTTGTGATTTGCCAAGTAAGTCACTTTGTCAGGCCTGTTGGGCTACAAATCTTTCAAGACGAGGAGAGCTTTCATTCGGCTGGTTGAGAAAATGGTCCATCAGTAATGAGAAATGGGCTGTACATTTTTAAAACACATCAAACCGGCAATTAGTTTCAAATATCTTTTTTTATTTCAAGATTTGAAATTACATTAATTTTTATGCGTGGATAATTTGTTGGATTTTATATTGATATACATTTATTTTTAAAATCAGTTTGAATGTGAGTCGAAATTTCGGGATTAAAAACAGTTCGGACCGCACCGAAATATGCAAAATTTCGTATAATTTTTTAACCGTGGCCACAATATGGGCTGTAATGCTAACAAAAAGAATATGGGCTCCAAAAAAAACCTTAAGAATTAGCAAATGGGCTGTAAATTATTAGAAATAATGGCAGATGGGCTGTATGCTGTTTTCTACAGATTTGAGGCTTTCCTAAAAAAAAGGTTGACACACAAGCACTGACTGTTGGATGTCCATCCAACGGCCATCGTGCTTCCTCAATCTCTGCTCTTCCTGCTCCAGCCGCTCAAACTAGCGCCGGCGGGACTGCCTGCTCCCTCCTCCCCGCAGCCCGCTGTGCTGCCGCGCAGGCCTCACCGCCCCATCGCTGGCCTAGCCATCCCTCTACTCACCCACACCTGCTGTTATTCTCCGGCGACGGCAGACGAACCAGTAAACCATCGTACAGTCGTACTCCCGTCCGCGTGGGAAACAACTGCCGAGTCTTCCCTGCCTCCGTGTCGTCCCCTTCCTAGGCCTCGCCGTCATCCACCGCCGTGGTGCTCTCGGCGCGGCGTGGTCAATGTGGTCAACGACCGACTTCCATCGGAAGAGTACTGTGCGTGGAGACGCTGACAGCTGGGTCCACGGCCGCAGCAAGGAAGTGCCTCCTTATTACGCGCAAAATAATTATTCCTCCACCTGACAGCGGGGACCCACCGGACGGGCCACCATATTTCGTGAAAAAAACGTTTCCCCCCTGACTGCTGGGACCAACCAGGTACACCTTCGCACGCAAGGAAGTGCGTCCGGGCAAAAAAACAAAACGATTCGCCCCCCTGACTGCTGGGACCCACCAGCTACATCTTCGCACGCAAGGAAGTGCCTGACAGTCGGGACCCACCTGGTCGAAGCGTACGTAGCGTTGTCATTCTGGTCGCGAACGTGTACGTACATATATACTGGTGGATGTAGAGGCGCGCACGTGTCGTAGTAGAGGCGCGCACGTAGCATGTACACGTACGTCCAGCGGCGAGGGTGCAAGAAAGAAAATACGGCCACGTATGTGTACATACGGGCGGGGTCTCGAACGCCTACTCATGCATACGTACGGCGAGGGCTTGTTGACATGGCTGGGTCGGAACAGAGAAACAGCGTCGTCGTCGTGTTCATGGGGAGGCAACGGAATGCATCGTGTTCATGGGGAGGCAACGGAATGCGTCGTGTTCATCGGGAGGCAACGGAACGCGTGGGAGCCAACCGGCTGGGTTGGAACAGAATGTGTGGTCGTGTTCATCGGGAGGGCTTGGACGGAACAGGCGATGGAAACGAGGCCTGGCATACCGCACAACGGAGGAAATGGACCTCCTACGTTCGGAACGGAGTCCTGTTGATCGGGAGGGGTGTGGCGTACTGCAAAACGGAGGAAACGGACCTCCTATGGTCGAAACGGGGGTCCTGTTGATCGGGAGGGGTGTGGCGTACCGCAAAACGGACGAAACGGACCTCCTACGGTCGAAACGGGGGTCCTGTTGATCGGGAGCGGTGTGGCGTACCGCAAAACAGACGAAACGGACCTCCTACGGTCGTAACGGGGGTCCTGTTCATCGGGAGGGGTGTGGCGTACCGCAAAACGGGACTCCACGGGATACTGTTCATCTCCACCGTCGACCTCCTCCAGTCTCCACGGGCTACCGTAGACCTCCTCCAGCCTCCACGGGCTCCTGTTCATCCAGCCTC
>NC_057805.1:52611811-52619061 GCF_018294505.1 Triticum aestivum
TTCATCCCACAGGCAGCATCGATCGGCTTCAGTTAGCAGCATTAGCGAAGGAATCGCTCGATCGGGTTCAGTTAACAGCCATCGATCGATCGCTCGGGTTCAGTAACGCGTAGCCTGCAGTACAATCACTCGGGGTTCAGTTAGAGCCCAACGCCTCGCACACACGCGCGTACATGTACGAGAGAAATGCGCATCGCTTGGCCCCCGACCTTGCACCGTAACCGGGAACTCCCCGAAATTTTCCTCCCCCTCGCTTCTACCACGGTTTTTTCCATCATGGACGACCCAAAGAATGTCATGCAGCTGCGTCTCCGGCCCGCCCAGGACGAAAAGCCCATTTTCTGTCATGATTTTTTGTCATAGAAGTAGGAGCCCACCACATCTATGATGATACCGGGTTTTGTCAGAATTATCGTCATAGAAGTGTCATATGTATGACAGAAAAAAAATTCGTTCGGCCCAAAATGTCATGGATGTGTCTTTTTTTTGTAGTTTATGTAGGGCATGCTACTCAGACTACCATATCTGTTGTGGATCAGGGACAATATTTGGACCATTCTTGATGGACCGACGTTACAATCATGTAGCAAGTTTATGAATTTCCTCTGAGGGGGCTGAATCCTCTGTGGGCGCTCAGGAATTTTACTAGGTCAAACTTCTTTATGAGGTTGTGGTTGTGTTCTTCGAAATATTCTGTGACCACCCACCATGCTCCATTTGCATTTAGCTTCAACCGGACAGGACATTCCGTCTTGAGAATGATGCATCTCTTTCGTTCTTGCACGACAGGCACAACACCTTTACCCTTCTTGTTCCTTCGTCCCTTGTAGCACCTTATCTCACCTCTACTGTACTCGTTAGTTTTTTATATTTTCCTATGGTATTCTATGTTCACCACAAACCCATGGAACATTGCATATCTCTGGTAGTATTCCTTGGCATCTTGAAACGAACCAAATCTCTGCCCAACATATGGTGGTTGAGGTATCATGATTTCCTATTGCCCATCTTCTTCTTCCCCTTGCACTTCGTCATCGGTTTCATGATTCACTTCAGTATTGGCGGCTGTTTCATCTGCTTGAGTGTTGCTTGTGCTGGTGTGCACAAACGTGCTTGTCGTCATTGCTGCAACGATTGCCAGTTCTGACACTGATTCTGCATTGTTTGTGGCAGCATTGGTGACTTGCTCATGGAACGCCCCTTCCGTGTGCTCCGAGGTTCCCACAGTAGATGTTCATGCGCCGCTGTTGATTGTAGTTGAAGCTCCTGCAAAAAATAGGTACGTATGTAAGCAGTATTGCTTGAATGGCATATTTATCGTAATGGAATATAACATCTGCATCTGATTTGGCATGATATCATTCATGCAGCAAGCCTTGAGCATCTGCATCTGGCCATGCATGGCAACTGCAGTTTTTCAGCCATGGCAGCTACAGTTGACCAAACATGGCAGCTGCGGTTGCCAAGTCATGGCAACCAGCATCTTTAACATCAAAACTTGCATTCTAGATATGAGCCCACAAGGCAAATGGATTTAATCACAAATGGCATATACACGCAGACAGTAATTGACAAATCCAGATGACCATAGACGACTAATGGACATATTCACTAGGTGGCATTTGTAGTTTGCCGCCACCACCGTGACAAATCCACTTTCCCCCATGCTTTTCCACAAAAGCAAATGCACTATTTGTTGGGAAACGTAGCATGCAATTTCAAAAAAAATCCTACGCTCATGCAAGATCTATCTAGGAGATGCATAGCAATGAGAGGGGGAGAGTGTGTCCACGTACCCTCGTAGACCGAAAGCGGAAGCGTTTGTCAACGCGGTTGATGTAGTCGAACTTCTTCTCGTTTCGACTGATCAAGCACCGAACGTACGGCACCTCCGAGTTCTGCACACGTTCAGCTCGATGACGTCCCTCGAACTCTTGATCCAGCAAAGTGTCAAGGGAGAGTTCCGTTAGGACGACTGCGTGGTGACGGCGATGGTGAAGTGATCCGCGCAGGGCTTCGCCTAAGCACTACGTGAATATGACCGGAGGCGTAAACTGTGGAGGGGGGCGCCACACACGGCTAACAATGTTTGTTGTGTGTTCTAGCGGTGCCCCCCTCATATATATAGGTTGGAGGGGAGGCGAGGCAGCCAAGGGGGCGCCCCAAGTAGGAGGAATCCTACTTGGGGTCCTCCCAATTCGGCCTCCCCCCTTTCCTATTCCTATTCGGAGTAGGAAGGGAAGAGGGGGAAGGGGAATCCTATTCCCTTTTTCCTTTCCTTCTTCCCCTTTCCTTCTCCAATTTGGCCAGCCCATATGGGGGGCACACCAGCCCCTTTGTGGCTGGAGTGTTTCCCCTCTTGGCCCATTAGGCCCATATAGCTTGCCCGGGGTTGCCCGGAACCCCTTCCGGTGACCCGATACATACCTGGTACCCCCAGAACACTTCCGATGTCCGAATACTATCATTCTATATATGAATCTTTACCTCTCGACCATTTTGAGACTCCTTGTCATGTCCGTGATCTCATCCGGGACTCCGAACAACATTCGGTCACCAAATCACATTAACTCATATAATACAAAATCATCATCGAACGTTAAGCGTGCGGACCCTACGGGTTCGAGAACTATGTAGACATGACCGAGACACCTCTCCGGTCAATAACCAATAGCGGAACCCGGATGCTCATATTGGTTCCTACATATTCTACGAAGATCTTTATTGGTCGAACCGTAATGACAACATACATTATTCCCTTTGTCATCGGTATGTTACTTGCCCGAGATTCGATCATCGGTATATTCATACCTAGTTCAATCTCGTTACCGGCAAGTATCTTTACTCGTTCCGTAATGCATCATCCCACAACTAACTCATTAGTCACATTGCTTGCAAGGCTTATCATGATGTGCATTACCGAGAGGGCCCAGAGATACCTCTCCGATACTCGGAGTGACAAATCCTAATCTCGATCTATGCCAACCCAACAAACACCTTCGGAGATACCTATAGAGCATCTTTATAATCACCCAGTTACGTTGTGACATTTGATAGCACACAAGGTATTCCTCCAGTATCTGGGAGTTGCATAATCTCATAGTCAAAGGAATATGTATATGACATGAAGAAAGCAATAGCAATAAAACTGAACGATCAACATTCTAAGCTAACAGATGGGTCTTGTCCATCACATCACTGGTACGCGTCGGTGCTATACAAACGGTTTTTAACCCCTTTCTGCGATGGCATTTGAAACCTTCGCCTAGTGAGTGACGGCGATAGGGGGGTCCTTCCCACACGACCCAGAAACCATCGGGGATATGCCCTCCTGGCACACACGCTCGGCAAAATGAGTTCGTGTGCAACCGGCGAGCGCTCAAATACGGAAATTCGTACAGTAGAGCTAAAAAAATAATTATACAGGAAAAATTGTTTCTGGTCGCAAGTACATCCCACACAGTCAGTCACCGCTAAACGTTTCCATTCGTATGTACATCCCACACAGTCGCTCCAAGGGAAACGTTTCGGTTCACATGTACATCACACACAATTTTCCCTGTTAAATCGTTTGTGATAGCGTTGCCATTGCACACGATATTAACAATTTTATCGTTTGTGCATAGGAGAAACCGTGTGGCAAAGGTTGTCCATCACACACAGTTTTTATGTGGTAAACGTTTGCGCAAGGTGGTGCAAACAGTTTTCAAGAGAAGGTCGTGTGTGATTGTTCATTGATCAAACACGGTTTATTCCTAGAAACTGTGTGCGTTGCCTGAGGTCATCGCCCATGGTATTTTCTGAATAACCTTCTACAATAGCAAAACCCAATTAGAAGGCTAATTCGCCATTAGCAGGCTAATTGCCCTATTATTAGTAATCCATTTATTAATCTAATTGACATTCATATTAAGCACATAATATATTTCATTTCCATATTAAGGAAGCAGGATTTCATAATTGAAACACATCAGAGTACAACATGATATAGCTTCAGCACTCAGCTACCCCATTACACAACTGCACCAGCACCAAGTTTCACATGCAACATGTAGAACCTTTCAAAATTAGCATCACAGACGGTATATGGACAGATGCATCTCATCTGGAAAACTGCTGAAGCGAAGGCGGAGATTGAGCCTTCATTCATGTTGAAGGTCTTTGCAACTTTAGGCCAGTGCCTGTGGATGATTGACCGTCCGTCCTTCGTCCTCTTCAGGACCACATCCATTTTGAAACGTGGGTGTTGTATAAAAACCTTCCTCGCCTCCTGACCATAGAGGTGGTTTGAGAGGTAACCATCAGTGAACTGCTTTGGAAAGGCCTGAAAACAAGGATGTGCATAAATATCTTCTCTATATTGGAAATGGGGCAAAGGAATAAAAAAGGCAAGGTATAATAGTTAGTACCATCTTGTAGTGAACTGATGTCTTCTTCATTGTGCAGACAAAGATCTAGTTGTTTTTTGTCGCTAATTTCTTTATCCTAACAATCTTTCTGAGTTTCTTGAATTGATTGATATTCATGGACAACTCATTTCCCCACATGCAAAAAGGGTCGAACAATGGGTCAAAACCTCTGATAGCAGGACCTACATGTGCAAGACCAAATTGTTAAAAACCTAAATATTAGAATGGTTCTTGCAATTGCACAATAATGTGCTATTAGACAACGGACCATGCACGTGCTAACCTCGATTGTAAACCTCAGTGCTTCCCATTGTTTCCCTGCAACACATATAAGGTAGTTAGTCATCAGGTTAAGTAAGGGTTCGCATGCTATCAGTAAAATATGTTGATGAAAAACAAGCACATTGCAGATTCATCAGATTAATTCAAGCCACATGGAAAACCCATTTATCCAAACCAAGCATGATTAAGAACTAGGAAATATAGCACTTGTATATCTTTCTCATGTATTAAGTGCAGCCAAATTTGATTAATTCCTCACATGCACAATAAAACAAAATTCTACCCACGACAATTGGACATCGCGTTGCAGAATTGAACCAAGCAGTTAACTAAACACCACAACAAATGAACCAAACATTAACTGAGCACCACATTGCACAATATAACATACTCCTAATAGAAGATCGGACAGTTAACCAAACCAAGCATGCTTAACAACTTGGAAATATAGCAATTGTATTTGTTTCTCATGTATTTACTACAACCAAATTCAATTTATTCCTGACATGGTATACAATAACAAAATGCACCCAAAACTATTGAACATCTTTTACATTGCATAATTGAACCAATGTAGCGATTCGACCTCAGGCGGTCAAATCTCTGTGTATAAGTGTCATCCCTGGATCGGTAATGCTGACACACACAGTACTTGAATGATTTATAACAGAGTGCAATCACACACTTATTACATCAAATGTCTCAAAAGAGAACTTATTACAGTAAATATGGCTTAAGGCCATCTAAATAAGATAACAGCGGAAGGCTTGGAAGATAAAGTGAGTCCACAACTCCAACGGCATAGCAGAGTGCATGACAACGACCTAGCGCACCTTACTCTTCGTCTGAAAAGTCTGCAACATGATATGTTGCAGCCCAAAACGGGTCAGCACATGGAATATGCTGGCAAAGTAACACGGTAGAGCAATGAACAGAATAAATGCTATCACTACATGCATATATCTCTGGTGGAGGCTCTATGGTTATAATGTTTTACAAAAGCCAATTTTTTCCTTCGTCAAAGGAATATATTTTGTTTAACTATCATGGTAGTTGATAACATTGAGAATGGTAAATCCCCATATCAATCCCAATTAAAGGTAATTAACAACCCAACAAATTAATTTAGAGTGATGAGATCAACATGATAATTCAAGAACCAGATACTCAAGATGTCCATAACCGGGGACACGGCTAACCATGATTAGTTTGTACACTCTGCAGAGGTTTGCGCACTTTCCCCACAAGACTCGATCTCCTCCGTTGGATTTCTCGCACTACATGGTGTTTGAGAAACGGATGACCGAGACACAGTCTTTCAGAAGCATTAACTCTAACCCCGGGTAGACAGTACCAACCTACATCCCCTACATCTGCTAGCCTACCACTGGAAGAGGTCATGCAACATACTCAACTATGCTAGAGCCCATAATAGCTTGTGGCTGCACACGGAAGTTTCTAGCATGAATAATCTTATGATCCCTTTGAGCCTGGGTGGCGAACCAAAAGGACAGCACCGGTATAACCCCAGGTGCCCGCAACCAATCCACCTAGATGTGTAGTTTAGTAGCCACCTTAAGTTAACCATTAATTAACAATCTCACATCTGTCATGGATACACTCAAACCCAATCCACGTCTACGAGCATAGCATGGCATTATAAGCATAACATAGAAGTAACTCCCAAGGTTTGATAATAAAGGGCAATAGGTTCTACCTCATCATCTACTTCCCAATACCCACATATTAAGGGATCCTACTCATGCAATGTTTGAGGGGGTTGAACTAATGCATAAAAACTGGGTAATAAAGGGGTATGATCAATGTGTTACTTGCCTTGCTGACGATCCGCAAACCCTAGAGACTTGTAGTAGCACGCTTCGCACTCCGGGAATTCTATCGCAAACAAAAAGTAGCATACATAAGCACTCAAGCAATTATGCATGGGTAAATATCAAATAGGAAGATCAAATCTGAAATTTCAACTGAAGAGCTTCAATTTGCAACAAGAATCAATCGAATCGGAGCTACGGAACTGAAACTACGGTCAAAAGAACTTCGAATTCAAATCTGCTTGAAACCAAATTTTAAATTGTCAAAACCTTGTTAAAGTTAATTAAACAGAAAGAGGGGCTCGAGACGAAGATTTTGGCGATGGTTTCACTGGATTTGGACAAACGGTTAAGAAACGGCGAGGGTTTGAAGATCAGGGGCTAATCTGCGATAAAAGTAATCATGGATAGGTCCCTGGCGGAAAAAGAAAATAAAAAGAAAAATATATCGGACGAACGTCCGCTAACAAAGACGAATGGGCGAACGCGTTCGTTAAAAACGAACTAACGAGCGAACGCTCGCTAAATAACGAAATTGAAGAAAACCGAACTGAACCAATCTAAAAAAACCAAACCTATGGTTTTATAAAAACCGGCGGTTTTACCTAAAACCGAAAAAAACGGCGGTGGATCCGCGAGGTCAGCAGCAACGGCGGGGCAGCGAGATCCGGCGGGCGGGGCGGCGTGCGGCGGCGGCGCGGGCGCGGGGCTACGGCGGCGGTGTAGG
>NC_057805.1:52619363-52725399 GCF_018294505.1 Triticum aestivum
GGCGGGTGGTGTGGGGCTCGAGGTGGGGAGGAGAGGGGCGGCGGCGGCTTATAAGGAGGGGAGGGGTGTGCCTTGGGGAGGGGGTCGGCCGACGGCGTGGCGGCGTCGGACTCCTTCGGGAGTTCAGCTCGGGGACGAAGGCGATGGCGGCGCGGGAGTGGGCCGGCTGGGCTTCGGCCCAGTCGGTCCGGAACCTCTTTTTTTTAATAATTAAGCCAAAAGAAAAATCCTAAAGAAATATATAGAAAAATTCTAAAATGCCAAAAACAATTTTCACCGTCTAAATAAAATATTTAGAACAAAGTGAACATTTTCTTGGCCTAAAAATGCAATTTTGAAAATTGCATATTTTTATAATTCAAATAAAATAGCAATAAACTCCAAATAAAATTATTTATTTGATTTTAATATTCTCCTCCAATATTTCCTTTATTTTGGAGAAGTCATATTATCTCCTTTCATATATTTTAATATTGGAAATATTATTTGGAGAGAAAAATAATTAAAACCAAAGTGATCCACTTTTCAATATTTGAGAAAATTCAAATATGAAAATAATAAAATCCCCTACTCTCTCCGTGGGTCCTTGAGTTGCTTAGGATTTTTAGGATCACAAAACCAAAATGCAAATAAAATATGATATGCATACGATGACCTATGTATAACATTCCAAATTCAAATTTTGGGATGTTACAACCAAACAGTTAACTAAACACCACAACACAAATGAACCAAACGTTAACTAAGCACCACACAGCACAATGTATAACCAAACTAAGCATGCTTGACAACTTGGAAATATAGCAATTGTATTCGTTTCTCATGTATTTTGTAAAGATAAATTCGATTTATTTCTCACATGAAAGACAATACAAAATTGCAGCCTGAAGAATTGAATATCACATTTGCAGAATTGAACCAAACAGTTAACTGAAGACGACAACTAATTAACAAAACAGTTAATAAGTGAGCACCACACTGCACGACATATAGAACGTATACACTAGAGCAACATATTGCATGGTAAAATTAGATAGCACAATTCACTAGAATTTGTGAAGGAAAGGCAGGAGCAGCACACGCAACGGGTAAACCGAGCATGCTTAACCGGCGTAGCTAGCAAATGGCAAGGTGGTCCTCCAAGATCTGGGGGTCAGCACGAATGGTAGCCATTGCGACCTCATCCGTGCGTGCGGCCGCGATTTGCTTCTCCGCTGCCAAATGCTCCTTGAGATCCTGGCTATACTGCGTGCACCATGGCTTAGGGTGGCGCTTATTTGGTGGAGGGGTCGGTGATTTGGGTGGAAGGTGTCGCACTGGCGGTCGGGGCATGTGGGATGTGGAAGGAGGAGGAGGATGGGGGTCGGGTGTGGATTACCTGCCAGGATAGACGAGGCCGAGCAGCGTGAAGGAGGGTCGCCGGCGGGGAGGCGGCGCCGCAAGCAAGGAGTGAAGGTTTCAACTTGGAAAGGAAGGCGGAAATAGGAGAAATGTGGCTTTTGGTAAGGGGGAGGGGGCGGGGAGGTAGATATTTCCGCGGAAGCCGAAAATTCGGAATCGCTTCAGCGAAAAAGCTGGCGCGCAAAGTGTCATCAGACACGGTCCCTTATTCAGAACTGTGTATGATATGTGAACATCACAAACGATTCAGATAGCTTAACCCCTGTGTGATGAGTTTGAACGTCAAAAAATTTGGTTCGAATTTCCCTGGTTACAGTGGTCATCCACGTCATTGCATAATTTGGGTATACAAAGGAGACTACATCACACCCACACTTGTTAATCAAGCAAGTTCAGCAATTAAATAGAGCTAGCTGACCTAAACATTACTCTAACAAATTAAAGACCAGTGCTCTTAATTAAACAAAACAAAGAGTACTACTACGGCTCGTGCATGTCGATCTCCGCTGCCGCCTCCAGGTCCAGCTCGCGCCCGACGGTCTCCTAGGGAAGGGGCTCCATGGCATCCATCGCACCATACTCGGCAAGCATCTCGCCATCCGAGTCCGCCATCTCTTTGGAAAAGGCCGCCACGAGCCAGGCGTGGGCAGCCGCGATCTGGGCTTGGACGGGCTCCATCGTCGCAAGGTATGCGGCGGAGGAACGGACAGTTGCTCGAACACTCTCGGCGATTGCCAACTCTTCGGCCGTGGGTTGCCGACCGTTGTCGGAGAAGCTTCGTTTGATTTGTGCGGTGATCGCCATGAGCTGGGCGTGGGCGGCCTCGACATGGTCGTGGGCGGCCTCCGTTAGGGCTAAGGCCACCGCTGCGGAACAGATAGCTGTTGTGTCGCTCTCGCCAGTTGCTATCCCCGAGGAAGATGTTGCTGCCGCCACCTGAGAAGCAACAGCGGCCGTTTGGGCTGCCTTGGCCGCCCGGTCGCAGATTGCGGCCGCGCTCATGCACCTTGTTAGCACGCGCATGGCGGCTGCGGCCGTGCTCTCGCCGGAGTGGGCCACCTAAGTTGTCCTCATGACACGGGTCCACGTGCCCATCTTTCACCGGCGACGATTGAACAGTGAAATGATACTTCGGGGGCGAGCTAGTGTGCTTGAGACGCCGGCTGTGGATTGTAGCGACGCACCTTCTCGCGTAAGCCATAGGCGTACTATACACCGACGGTGCTCCAGGATATTTTGTGTTGCATCTCACATGGTTGGTGATAATAAACTGTGTGGGATCTACTTGATTTTTTTATCTTGATTTGAATTACATAATGGGGTCACAATGGCAATGGACGGTGTTTGAATTGCTAGACCTTTTATCTGAAGTGAATATGCAACTATATGTGTGTCGTAAAAGAATTGGAATTATTCAGGGTTTGTTTGAACATTTTACACATTAAATTGGTTTTCTAGCCATTTCAGCTGCACAATTCAAAATTAAACTACATGCACATGCTCCGGTGCACCAACATGGGTTGTAAACTCATATATGTGTCCATGGGTTTATGCTTATGTCCCATGCAAGAAATGGGGATGAAATTCGAACACCACGGCACCGTGGCTCTCCGGCAAACGTCGACGTACTTGCTTTTGTAATTCTAGTAAATCCAAAATTCGTCCGAAATTCATGAAACTTGGCATGCTATCATGGAGTGGCATCAACATGCCGTGGTAAATTTTTTGTCCCATTTGGGGCAGGTTTGGGTATAAGCTTCTCATAAACCAGAGCTTCTCACAACAAGTGTGATGGTTTCGGTAGGGAATGTTTCACCTTTCTGGACAAAACAATATCCGTTGCCTCTTCTCGTTTTCAAATTTTTTCCTAGTGTCAACATAGAACAACAGGAGTGTTGTGTCAATTTTTGGGATTTTTCGGGATTCGCTTGGACATTTTTATACATTAACTGAGTTTTTTATGCATTCATGTGCATAATTCAAATTTGAACTACAGGTACATGCTCTAATGCATATAAATTAGTTGAAAATTTAAATATGTGTCCTTGGTTGCATGCTTAGGTCCCATGCAAGAAATGGGAATGAATGTCAAACACCCTGCCACTGTCACTCGGCCGCAAACATTGAGATACCTGGTTTTTAAATTCTTGTAAATCCAAAGCTCGTCTGAAATTCATGAAAATTGGCATGCTGTTATAGAGCGGCGTCAACATGCCGTGGTAACTTTTTTGTCCCATTTGGGGCAAGTTTGGGGATATGCTTCTCACAAACCAGAACTTCTCACAACAAGTCTGATGATTTCGGTAGGGAACGTTTCATCTTTCTGGACGAAACGATATCCATTGCCTCTTCTTGATTTCAATTTTTTTTCCTAGTGTCAACATAGAACAACAGGAGTGTTGTGACAATTTTTGAGATTTTTCGGGGTTCGTTTGGATATTTTTATGCATTAATTGAGTTTTCAATGCATTTATGTGCATAATTCAAATTTGAACTACATGCACATGCTCTAATGCATATAAATTGGTTGAAAATTCAAATATGTGTCCTTGGTTGCATGCTTAGGTCCCATGCAAGAAATGGGAATGAATGTCAAACACCCTGCCACCGCCACTCGGCCGCAAACATTGAGATACCTGGTTTTAAATGCTCGTAAATCGAAAACTCATCTAAAATTCATGAAACTTGGCATGCTATCATGGAGCGGCATCAACATGTCGTGGTAATTTGTTGTCCCATTTGGGGCATGTTTGGGTATATGCTTCTCACAAACTAGAGCTTCTTAATCACCCATTTACGTTGTGACGTTTGATAGCACACAAGGTATTCCTCCGGTATCCGGGAGTTGCATAATCTCATAGTCAAAGGAATATGTATATGACATGAAGAAAGCAATAGCAATAAAACTGAACGATCAACATGCTAAGCTAATGGATGGGTCTTGTCCATCACATCATTCTCCTAATGATGTGACCCCGTTCATCAAATGACAACACATGTCCATGGTTAGGAAACTTAACCATCTTTGACTAACGAGCTAGTCTAGTAGAGGCTTACTAGGGACATGATGTTTTGTCTATGTATCCACGCAAGTATCAAGTTTCCGGTTAATACAATTCTAGCATGAATAATAAACATTTATCATGATATAGGAAATATAAAATAACAACTTTATTATTGCCTCTAGGGCATATTTCCATCACTATTTTTGTTGGTTCACATATTTTACCTTGTTGTGCCGCATGTGCTAATCGAAGCTGGTCTCTCACTTCAATTTGGTGTGCTCTATCTGCAATACCGATGGCCTGTAACGGTGAAGCTTGCCACGATACCTTTGCAGTTGTGGTTCCACCATAACAACCTGCGATCATGAGCAGTTGGTCAATGCATGGCAACCGTAGTTTCTATAACACAACGTATGTAGTGGTTCAACCATGGCAACTGTAGTTGTCCACACTTGGCAACCAGACATGGCAATCACAGTTGTTTAGTCATGGCAACTACAGTTGTCCAGACATGGCAAATGCAGTTGTTAAGACATGGCAACTGCGGTTGTTAAGACATGGCAACTGCGTGCAATCACGTACGGCCACTTTCGGTCATACATTCAATCTGACACATGCAGTTTGTCCACATGTGG
The DNA here is from genome assembly GCF_018294505.1 of Triticum aestivum. NCBI lineage: Eukaryota > Viridiplantae > Streptophyta > Magnoliopsida > Poales > Poaceae > Triticum > Triticum aestivum. The sequence continues at coordinate 52,624,405 of NC_057805.1, forward strand.
CAACTAGAGGTGACCAGACTTGGCAAATGCACTTTCCATCATTTTTTCTGCTTCTAACAGCAACAAACGCCAATGTCATCCTTTTTTCAATTTTTTCGTCACACCACGTAAACACCAATGTCACCGAGGTTCCTTTTAATGATGCACTGTCCACAAGATCACTTCATACGACTCACCTGCGTACGACGTTGATGGCAGGTATCCGGTTGCCCCCTGTTGCCACGTGCTGCATGATGGTCCTGCATTTTTTCAAAAAACTCGTAAGTCTTGCCATCCTTGCAAGTTTTTGTTACCACATCAGTATGCTATTTTTTATGCGTTACATTGATTTGCCACATTTGCTACTTGAAGTTGGTCTCCCGTACATCTACCAGCGATAGCCCCCTGTGTTGCAACTTGCCATGGTATCCCTGTCTATGTGGTTGTGTCATAAGAACCTACGAGCAAGGACATTGTAGCACATAAGTAGAATGTCATTTTCATGCCCACAAACATGTTAATTGCCCTTTTTTATCATGCATCATACCTATGCTCGCGTACTGCTCTAGTAGTGGAAGCAACGGTCCTGCAGAAATGAGTTGATTGTACTCTACTGCATCCCAAGGGGGCGCTTGCGGCCTTTGAGAAAACCAAAGATCTGTCCCGTCTTCATGATTCATTTTTTCTGCTTTCTCCCACTATGTTTTTAGTCACTACATGAACAAGAATGCATGACTATTCGAATTGCATTTTGTTGTTTCCACATAAAAGGAAACACGGCAATCTTATCAACTTTCTTGCATAAACAACCAATACATCATGGCAAGTAGGAAAACATTTGCAACTATCATGTTGAACTGATGCTGAACTAATGGCAGAAACCAGCATAATATGGCAAGTAACAACATAACATGATGGCAACTAACAACAAAGATAGGTGGCAACTAATTTTTTCCCTCCCTATGTGCTGATAACCCACAAGTATAGGGGATCAATTGTAGCCTCTTTCGATAAGTAAGAGTGTAGAACCCAACGAGGAGCTAAAGGTAGAACAAATATTCCCTCAAGTTCTATCGACCACCGATACAACTCTACGCACGCTTAACGTTCGCTTTACCTAAAACAAGTATGAAACTAAAAGTACTTTGTAGGTGTTGTTGGATAGGTTTGCAAGATAATAAAGAGCGTGTAAATAAAAAGTAGGGGCTGTTTAGATAAAGAAGCAATAAGTTAGTATGGATAGTATGGAAAAGTGGTGGTAGGAGTTGCGAAATTGTCCCTAAGCAATTGACTACTTTACCAGACCGATAGCAAGTGTTATGTGGGACCAGACCGATAGCAAGTGTTATGTGGGAGAGGCCACTGCTAGCATGTCATCCCTGACTTGGAATTCTATGCACTTATGATTGGAACTATTAGCAAGCATCCGCAACTACTAACGTTCATTAAGGTAAAACCCAACCATAGCATTAAGATATATTGGTCCCCCTTCAATCCCGTATGCATCAATTTATATGCTAGGTTGAAGCTTCTGTCACTCTTGCCCTCCAATACATAGTCTTATCAACATACAACTAACCCTATGGTGTGATCCACGTGCGCGCTCATATGATGGGCACCAAAGGACAGCAACATAACCACAAGCAAATTAAACCAATCATAGCAATTCACCAATTACCGACAGGACAACGAAAATCTACCCAGACATCATAGGATGGCAACATATAATTGGATAATAATATGAAGCATAAAGCACCATGTTCAAGTAGAGGGTACAGCGGGTTGCGGGGGAGTGGACCGCTGTAGATAGATGGGGGAAGGTGATGAGGATGTTGGTAAAGATGACGGAGGTGTTGGTGTAGATTGCGGTGACGATGATGGCCCCGGCGGCGTTCCGGCACCACCGAGAGAGAGGGGGAGAGAGCCCCCCTTCTTCTTCTTCTTCCTTGACCTTCTCCCTAGATGGGAGAAGGGTTTCCCCTCTGGTCCTTGGCTTCCATGGCATGGGAGGGGCGAGAGCCCCTCCGAGACTAGATCTGTCTCTCTGTCTCTCTCTGTTTCTGCGCTTCAGATTCTGGCCTTTCACCGTTTCTTATATTCCCGGAGATCCGTAACTCCGATTAGACTGAAATTTGGACACAATTTTTATCCGGATATTGGCTTTCTTGCAGCGAAAGAAGGGCACCAATCGCCTTATAGAGTGGCCATGAGGGTCAGGGGGGCGCCCACGCCCCTGGGGCGCGCCCCCTGCCTCGTGGCCCCCTCAGGCATCGTCTCGCGTTGATTCTTCTTCCCAAATCACATATATTCCAAAAAAAATCTCGGTAAGTTTTTATCCCGTTTGGACTCCGTTTGATATGGATTTTCTGTGAAACAAAAAACATGCAACAAACAGGAGCTGGCACTGGGCACTGGATCAATATGTTACTCCCAAAAATAGTATAAAAAGTTGCCAAAAGTATATAAAAGTTGTAGAATATTGGCATGGAACAATCAAAAATTATAGATATGACGGACACGTATCAGCATCCCCAAGCTTAATTCCTGCTCGTCCTCGAGTAGGTAAATGCTAAAAAAGATAATTTTTGATGTGGAACGCTACCTAGCATAATCTTGATCATGTAATCTAATCATGGCATGAATATTAAGACATGAGTGATTCAAAGCAATAGTCTATCTTTTGACATTAAGACAACAATACTTCAAGCATACTAATAAAGCAATCATGTCTTTTCAAAATAACATGGCCAAAGAAAGTTATCCCTACAAAATCATATGGTCTCGCTATGCTCCATCTTTATCACACAAAATATTCAAATCATGCAAAACCCCGATGACAAGCCAAGCAATTGTTTCATACTTTTGATGTTCTCAAACCTTTTCAACTTTCACGCAATACATGAGCGTGAGCCATGGATATAGCACTATAGGTGGAATAGAATATGATGATGGAGGTTGTGTGGAGAAGACAAAAAGGAGAAAGTCTCACATCGACGCGGCTAATCAACGGGCTATGGAGATGCCCATCAATTGTGTCAATGTGAGGAGTAGGGATTGCCATGCAACGGATGCACTAGAGCTATAAGTGTATGAAAGCTCAAACTGAAAACTAAGTGGGTGAGCATCCAACTTGCTTGCTCATGAAGACCTAGGGCATTTGAGGAAGCCCATCGTTGGAATATACAAGCCAAGTTCTATAATGAAAATTCCCACTAGTATATGAAAGTGATAACTCAAGAGACTCTCTATATGAAGAGCATGGTGCTACTCTGAAGCACAAGTGTGGTAAAAGGATAGTAACATTGTCCCTTCTCTCTTTTCTCTCATTTTATTTTCTCTTTTGTTTAGGCTTCTTTGGCCTCTCTCTTTTTTGGGGGGCTTCTTTGGCCACTTTTATTTTGATAACCTCACATGGGACAATGTTCTAATAGTGGTGATCATCACACTTTTATTTACTTGCAACTCAATTTTACAACTCGATACTAGAACATAGATATGACTCTATATGAATGCCTCTGACGGTGTACCGGGATGTGCAATGATCTAGCGTGGCAATGACATAAAAAAGGGACAATCCATGAAAACATCATGCTAGCTATCTTACGATCATGCAAAGCAATATGACAATAAATGCTCAAGTCATGTATATGATGATGATGGAAGTTGCATGGCAATATATCTCGGAATGGCTATGGAAATGCCATGATAGGTAGGTATGGTGGCTGTTTTGAGGAAGATATAAGGAGGCTTGTGTGTGATAGAGCGTATCGTCGGGGTTTGGATGCACCGGTGAAGTTTGCACCAACTCTCGAGGTGAGAAAGGGCAATGCACGGTACCGAAGAGGGTAGCAATGATGGAAGGGTGAGAGTGCGTATAATCCATGGACTCAACATTAGTCATAAGAACTCACATACTAATTGCAAAAATCTATTAGTCATTGAAACAAAGTACTACACGCACGCTCCTAGGGGGATAGATTGGTAGGAAAAGACCATCGCTCATCCCCGACCGCCACTCATAAGGAAGACAATCGATAAATACCTCATGCTCCAACTTCGTTACATAACGGTTCACCATACGTGCATGCTACGGGAATCAGAAACTTCAACACAAGTATTTCTACAATCCACAACTACCCACTAGCATGACTCTAATATCACCATCTTTATATCGCAAAACTATTGCAAGGAATCAAACATATCATATTCAGTGATCTACAAGTTTTATGTAGGATTTTATGACTAACCATGTGAATGACCAGTTCCTGTCAACTCTCTAAATAGATATAAGTGAAGCAAGAGAGTTTAATTCTTTCTACAAAAGATATGCCCACGCTCTAACAAATATAAGTGAAGCAAAAGAGCATTCTACAAATGGCGGTTTTCTATGTGTAGGGAAACAGGCAATCCAAACTTCAAAAGATATAAGTGAAGCACATGAAGCATTCTATAAAGCCATACTCAAAACATATAAGTGAAGTGCAAAGAGCATTCTATAAATCAACCAAGGACTATCTCATACCGGCATGGTTCATCAAAGAAAAGTGATAACTAAATGCAAAAGACGCTCCAAGATTTGCACATATCAGATGAACGAAACGAATCCAAAAATATACCGATACTTGTTGAAGAAAGATGGGATGCCTTCCGGGGCATCCCCAAGCTTAGACGCTTGAATCTCCTTGAATATTTACTTGGGGTGCCTTGGGCATCCCCAAGCTTGAGCTCTTGCCTCTCCTCCTTCTCCTCACATCGAGACCTCCTCGATCTTCGAACACTTCATCCACACAAAACTCAACAGAAAACTCGGTAAGATCCGTTAGTATAATAAAGCAAATCACTACTCTAAGTAATGTTGCAAACCAATTCATATTTTGTTTTTGCATTGTAGCTACTGTAATATAACTTTTCCATGGCTTAATCCACTGATAGAAATCGATAGTTTCATCAAAACAAGCAAATTATGCATCAAAAATTGAATCTGTCTTAAACAGGACAGTCTGTAGTAATATGAACATTAACCATACTACTGGTACTCCAAAGATTCTGAATAAATTACAAAAAATAAAAAATTTGTATAGAAAGACAGTGCAAAAAGTTTCAGAACCGTTTGACGTTCCAGTAAAAAATGTAAAATCACGCACTACAGCCAAAGTTTCTGTTTTGCACCGCACAAACCAACAAGCAATGTAAACATCCTAAAGGCAAATCTTGGCACATTATTTTTATTTTTAAACTTTATAAAAGCACACAACAGAAATAAATGACTCTCTAAAACTTTCGGGTTGTCTCCCTGGTAGCGCTTTCTTTAAAGCCATTAAGCTAGGCATATAGTGCTCAAGTAATGGATCCACCCGGATCCCAAGGTATATCAAAGCCAATTTTAATTAACAATGATATGTGATTTAGTAGTGAGCACAAAGAAACATATATCAAGCAATGACGAAGTCTAACTCTCTTCCTATGCATCGGCATGTCATAAAAGAACAATTCATGCACACATAGTAAAGGCCAATGCATAGTATAAACAATTTCTTGCAATTTTATCATATTGGAAACATGGAGAGGCGGAGATGTAGTTACTCTCTCATAATAATTGCAAGTAGGAGCAGCAAGCACATGCATATTATATCTATCAAAATCATCATGCGTAGTAGTGAAACGCAACCCATCAATATAATCCTTAATAAGGGCAAACTTCTCCGATATAGTGTAGTTGGGAGAATTCAAAAAGATAATAGGACTATCATGCGTGGGTGCAATACCAACAATTTCATGTTTAACATAAGGAACTATAGCAAGTTCATCTCCATAAGCGTAATTCATATTGGCATCTTGGCCACAAGCATAGCAAGCATCATCAAAAAGGGATATTTCAAAAGAGTCAACGGGATCATAACAATCATCATAGCATTCATCCTTCGGTAAGAACGAAGGGACATTAAATAATGTATGAGTTGGAGAGTTACTATCATTAGATGGTGGGAATGGGTGATCAATCCGCTCTTCCTCCTTTTGTTCTTCGCTCTCCTCCTCATCTTTTTCATCCAATGAGCTCGCAATTTCATCAATTTCTTCTTCCATAGACTCCTGCAAAATATTAGTCTCTTCTTGGACAGCGGAGGAGTCCTCAATATATGGTTCAACATAGGCATTAGAAGCATAATTATCATAACAATATTTAAGTATGGCAAAATTTTCAGATTTTTAAAGAGTAGCATCATACGTTTCAATTAAAGAAGCAATTTCATAAGCACCCTTAAAAGCAACAAATTCTTCAATTTGTTGAACATCATAGTAATTATAAACACCCTTAGCATACGAAGATACGATTCCATTATCACTAAACTCACATTGGTAGGGAAGGTGTTTCTTAGAGCTTTCAGAACAACAAGTAACATCACATATTTCACATAAAATCCAAGCATAGCATTGCAAACGATGAATTTGATCCAGTAAAAGTTTCCCTTTTTGAGATAAGCGGTGTCGCACATAACAAGCATGCTCATCTAAAGATTTTCCCTCAACTAAGCTAGTTGGGGTTTCAGCACGAGCACATAGGGATCGAAGATGATCCAAGTAAAAAGCTTCAGGAGTGTGATAAATTTTGAGTGGTTCTTCAACCATTGGTGTAGTAGGTACAACTAAATTTTTTTGGTATTTTGCGTTTCCTACCTATAACTAAAGATAGAAAACAAGAGCACAAAATAAAACTATTTAGTGATAAATCAAACAAGCACAGACGAGAATATTCACCCCACGCTATAACTCCCCGGCAACGGCGCCAGAAAAAGGTCTTGATAACTCACAAGTATAGGGGATCAATTGTAGCCTCTTTCGATAAGTAAGAGTGTCGAACCCAACGAGGAGCTAAAGGTAGAACAAATATTCCCTCAAGTTCTATCGACCACCGATACAACTCTACGCACGCCTAATGTTCGCTTTACCTAAAACAAGTATGAAACTAAAAGTACTTTGTAGGTGTTGTTGGATAGGTTTGCAAGATAATAAAGAGCGTGTAAATAAAAAGTAGGGGCTGTTTAGATAAAGAAGCAATAAAGTTAGTATAGCGAGTGTGGAAAAGTGGTGGTAGGAGTTGCGAAATTGTCCCTAAGCAATTGACTACTTTACTAGACCGATAGCAAGTGTTATGTGGGAGAGGCCACTGCTAGCATGTCATCCCTGACTTGGAATTCTATGCACTTATGATTGGAACTATTGGCAAGCATCCGCAACTACTAATGTTCATTAAGGTAAAACCCAACCATAGCATTAAGATATATTGGTCCCCCTTCAATCCCGTATGCATCAATTTCTATGCTAGGTTGAAGCTTCTGTCACTCTTGCCCTCCAATACATAGTCTTATCAACATACAACTAACCCTATGGTGTGATCCACGCGCGCGCTCATATGATGGGCACCAAAGGACAGCAACATAACCACAAGCAAATTAAATCAATCATAGCAATTCACCAATTACCGATAGGACAACGAAAATATACTCAGACATCATAGGATGGCAACACATCATTGGATACCATGTTCAAGTAGAGGGTACAGCGGGTTGCGGGAGAGTGGAACACTGTAGATAGATGGGGGAAGGTGATGAAGATGTTGGTGAAGATGACGGAGGTGTTGGTGTAGATTGCGGTGATGATGATGGCCCCGGTGGCATTCCGGCACCACCGGGAGAGAGGGGGGGAGAGCCCCCTTCTTCTTCTTCTTCCTTGACCTTCTCCCTAGATGGGAGAAGGGCTTCCCCTCTGGTCCTTGGCTTCCATGGCATGGGAGGGGCGAGAGCCCCTCCGAGATTGGATCTGTCTCTCTATCTTTCTCTGTTTCTGCGCTTCAGTTTCTGGCCTTTCACCATTTCTTATATTCTCGGAGATCCGTAACTCCGATTGGGCTGAAATTTGGACATGATTTTTATCCGGATATTGGCTTTCTTGCGGCGAAAGAAGGGCATCAACCTCCTTACAGAGTGGCCACGAGGGCCAGGGGCGTGCCCACCCCCTGGGGCGCGCCCCCTACCTCGTGGCCCCCTCGGGCATCGTCTCGCGTTGATTCTTCTTCCCAAAAATCACATATATTCCAAAAAGAATCTCCGTAATTTTTTATCCCGTTTGGACTCCGTTTGATATGGATTTTTTGCGAAACAAAAAACATGCAACAAACAGGAACTGGCACTGGGCACTGGATCAATATGATAGTCCCAAAAATAGTATAAAAAGTTGCCAAAAGTATATAAAAGTTGTAGAATATTGGCATGGAACAATAAAAAATTATAGATACGACGGAGACGTATCATGTACCGCCCAAATTGCTCCTTTCTTCCCTTATTTTAGTGAATCCCACACATCCTTCTGGAGCACCTACTGGTAGCAACCCCAGCCTAAAAGCTTAGATCAGATCTAGGATAGAACATAGCAGATCTTGTGTACGTTGGAGGGCAAAGGGGAATAAACATGAACGGCCAGAATAGATGTTAGTTGTAGATCCACGCGACACATATCTGTGTTGTGTTTTCCATGACAGTGTGGATCTAGTCGCCATCTTCGTGGGCAATCTGGAAGTGCAATTATTGGGGACAGGCGAAGTTGGGGAAGGAGGAGGAGATAAGAGAACTACCTGTTAGCTTGTTGTCGTGTTTTCCGTCGATCGGGAGGGGGCGCTAGAGATCTGGTCTGGTTGCCATGGCAACTAGAGAAGGAAGACGATGGAGGTAGGGGAAGATTGGGCGATCCAGAGGTGGGAGATGACGACGGACGCTGTCACTGTGGTTTGAAGGCGTATAGGGACGATGGGCGAGAGAGCTGTGCGGGCAGCAGGGTTGCTCGCCCAGACGTGTGGGCGATCATGCCACACACCGGACGTGCGGGCTGTGGCTAGGTGCGCCCGAACACCGTCGTGCGGGCGGGGCTGTGTCTATGCCACACGGGGCATGCGGCACCCCCCTAGATGCCACACGTGTGGTCGATTATGATGAAGCTGGTAGTTTTTTTTCCTTTTAGGGGTAGCTAATAGTACTTAGACGCCTGTTCTATAGCGATGTGCCAGTAGGCGAGCCTTCTTGCAAACCACTTGTCCATTCTCATATTGCTTATTGCGGAACGCCTATTTTGTTTCAATAGCGATGGCTTCACTGCAGGCTCCTCCTGGGCGGAGTGAGGAGGTGGGCTGGCCCATGTACTTGCATTCGCTTTCTTTTCAGTCGCTCGATGCTGCTCGGTATTTTTTCTTTCCTTAATTTCCAGTTTTTGGTTTTGACTTTTTTCCTTTTCTTTTTTTCAGAATTATTTTTTCTTATGCTTTTTTCCTGTTTTTTCTCTTTTTGTGTATTATATAGAAAGAGTTCACCACGTATTACAAAAATATTCATTGTATATTGAAGAAAATGTTCACCATATATTAAGAAAATATGACATCCTTTTGTTTTCCTCCCGGAATCCTAGGCGGCTAGGGTAAACTCTCCTCCCCAAGCTTCACCAACGAACCTATGAATTCACCTCCCTGGTGGTGTCCTGGATTAGGGGGGTAACAACCACGTGGGCTCCCAAAAGACGTGGGCCAGGCCGAGGACCCCGAAATGACCAACTAGCGGGCCGTGCATGTAATATCAGTGAAGGAATCATGATGGAATCTGAAGATTTCGCATGCACTCCAAGACACGATTACAATCTTCGGCATGTTTATCCTCAGATGTAACCGACCTATGTGTAACCCTAGGTACCCTCGGTGTCTATATAAACCAAGGGGTTTAGACTATAGAGACAAACACATTCATACATGATCTCGAGGTAGATCAACCTATACTCAGTACCCCATCCACAATCAATATAAACAAAACAGGACATATGGTTCCTCTTCGAGAGGGCCTGAAACTGGGTAAACATCGTCTGCCCCTTGTGTCATGTTATCATCGTGCCAAGAGTACCAACACGGGACCCCCTACCCCAGATCTGTCGAATTCAACTCCATCATTGGTGGCCCACGAAGTGTTGGGGAACGTAGTAATTTCAAAAAAATTCCTACGCAGACACAAGATCATGGTGATGCATAGCAACGAGAGGGGAGAGTGTTGTCCACGTACCCTCGTAGACCGTAAGCGGAAGCGTTATGACAACGCGGTTGATGTAGTCGTACATCTTCACGATTGAGCGATCCTAGTACCGAAAGTATGGTACCTCCACGATCTGCACACGTTCGGCTCGGTGACGTCCCATGAACTCACGATCCAGCAGAGTGTCGAGGGAGAGCTTCGTCAGCACGACGGCGTGATGACGATGATGATGAAGCTACCAACGCAGGGCTTCGCCTAAGCACTGCAATGATATGACCGAGGTGGATTATGGTGGAGGGGGGCACCGCACACGGCTAAGAGATCAATGATCAACTTGTTTGTCTATGGGGTGCCCCCTAGCCACGTATATAAAGGATGGAGGGAGGAGGAGGTCGGCCCTCATAGGGCGCGCCCAAAGTGTGGAGTCCTACTAGGACTCCCTAGTCCTAATAGGATTCCACCTCCCACATGGAATAGGAAAAAGGGAAGGGATAAGAAGAGGAAGGAAGGGGGCGCCCCTTTTCCTAGTCCAATTCGGACTAGTCCATGGGGAAGGGGCGCGGCCACCCTTGACGCATTTCTCTCCTTTCCCGTATGGCCCATTAAGGCCCAATACGAATTCCCGTAACTCTCCGGTACTCCGAAAAATACCCGAATCACTCGGAACCTTTCCGATATTCGAATATAGCCTTCCAATATATCGATCTTTACGTCTTGACCATTTCAAGACTCCTCGTCATGTCCCTGATCTCATATGGGACTCCTAACTACCTTCGGTCATCATATCACATAACTCATAATACAAATTGTCACAGAACGTTAAGCGTGCGGACCCTACAGGTTCGAGAACTATGTAGACATGACCGAGACTCATCTCCAGTCAATAACCAATAGCGGAACCTAGATGCTCATATTGGTTCCTACATATTCTATGAAGATCTTTATCGGACAAACCGCATAACAACATATGTTGTTCCCTTTGTCATCGGTATGTTACTTGCCCGAGATTCGATCGTCGGTATCTCAATACCTAGTTCAATCTCGTTACCGGCAAGTCTCTTTACTCGTTTCATAATGCATCATCCTGCAACTAACTCATTAGTCACAATGCTTGCAAGGCTTATAGTGATGTGCATTACCGAGAGGGCCCAGAGATACCTCTTTGATACACGGAGTGACAAATCCTAATCTCGATCTATGCCAACTCAACAAACACCATTGGAGACACATGTAGAGCATCTTTATAATCACCCAGTTATGTTGTGATGTTTGATAGCACACAAGGTGTTCCTCCGGTATTCGGGAGTTGCATAATCTCATAGTCTGAGGAACATTAAGTCATGAAGAAAGCAGTAGCAATGAAACTGTAATGATCATAATGCTAAGCTAAAGAATGGGTCTTGTCCATCACATCATTCTCCTAATCATGTGATCCCGTTCATCAAATGACAACACATGTCTATGGTTAGGAAACATAACCATCTTTGATAAACGAACTAGTCAAGTAGAGGCATACTAGGGACACTTTGTTTTGTCTATGTATTCACACATGTACTAAGTTTCCGGTTAATACAATTCTAGCATGAATAATAAACATGTATCATGAAATAAGGAAATAAATAATAACTTTATTATTGCCTCTAGGGCATATTTCCTTCAATCTCCCACTTGCACTAGAGTCAATAATCTAGTTCACATCGCCATGTGATTTAACACCAATAGTTCACATAACCATGTGATTAACACCCATAGTTCACATCGCGATGTGACCAACACTCCAAGGGTTTACTAGAGTCAGTAATCTTAGTTCACATTGCCATGCGATTAAAACCCAAAGAGTACTAAGGTGTGATCATGTTTTGCTTGTGAGAGAAGTTTAGTCAACGGGTCTGCCAAATTCAGATCCGTATGTATTTTGCAAATTTCTATGTCTACAATGCTCTGCACGGAGCTACTTTAGCTAATTGCTCCCACTTTCAATATGTATCCAGATTGTGACTTAGAGTCATCCAGATCGGTGTCAAAGCTTGCATCGACGTAACTCTTTACGACGAACTCTTTATCACCTCCATAACCGAGAAATATTTCCTTAGTCCTCTAAGGATAATTTTGACCGATGTCCAGTGATCTACTCCAAGATCAAAAATTGTACTCCCTTGCCAAACTTAGGGCAGGGTATACAATAGGTCTGGTACACAGCATGGCATACTTTATAGAACCTATGGCTGAGGCATAGGGAATGACTTTCATTCTCTCTCTATCTTCTACCTTGGTCAGGCTTTGAGTCTTACTCAACTTCACACCTTGCAACACAGACAAGAACTCTTTCTTTGTCTGTTCCATTTTGAACTACTTCAAAAACTTGTCAAGGTATGTCCTCATTGAAAAAATCTTATCAAGCGTCTTGATCTATCTCTATAGATCTTGATGCTCAATATGTAAGCAGCTTCACCGAGGTCTTTCTTTGAAAAACTCCTTTCAAACACTCCTTTATACTTTCCAGAAAATTCTACATCATTTTCGATCGACAATATGTCATTCACATATACTTATCAGAAAGGTTGTAGTGCTCCCACTCCGAGATGCTTGCACCAGTCCATAGATGGATCGCCGGAGCTTGCATATTTTGTTAGCACCTTTAGGATTGACAAAACCTTCTGGTCGCATCATATACAACTCTTCTCTAATAAATTCATTAAGGAATGCGGTTTTGTTTATCCATTTGCTAGATTTCATAAAATGCGACAATTGCTAACATGATTCGGACAGACTTAAGCATCGCTACGAGTGAGAAAAACTCATTGTAGTCAACACCTTGAACTTGTCGAAAACCTTTCACGATAAGTCGAGCTTTGTAGATAGTAACACTACCATCAACGTCTGTCTTCCTCTTGAAGATCCATTTATTCTCAATGGCTTGCCGATCATCGGGCAATTCCACCAAAATCCATACTTTGTTTTCATACATGGATCCCATCTCAGATTTCATGGCCTCAAGCCATTTCGCGGAATTTGGGCTCATCATCGCTTCCTCATAGTTCATAGGTTCGTCATGGTCAAGTAACATGACCTCCAGAACAGGATTACCGTACCACTCTTGTTGGGGATATTACTACTGAGTATAAACCGGCCAAGAGGGGCCGGGTTATATCCATAATGAGTTATTCATATTGAAGCCCATGAAGACAAGGAATATGGCGCTTTACAGAGGAGATCTAACACGAAAGCCCAGGGCCCAAAGGCGGTTTAGGGCCCGTAGACATAAACCGCCATATGATATGTAGCTTGTGTTGTAAGATAGGAAAAGGTAGAAACCGAGCCGGACACGTTTATGAGCCGGCCGGGATTCTGTAAACCGTCGGGCGTCAACCTGTGTATATAAAGGGACGACCCGGCGGCGGTTTAGGGACAACAAACAACAACTCGAGAGCCAGGTCAAGTGCATTCACTCCCTGGTCATCGAAACCCTAACAATTCCACATCAACTGGATTAGGCCTTTACCTTCACCGCAAGGGGCCGAACCAGTATAAACTCCTTGCGTCCTTTGTCCCGCTTTAACCCCTTTAAGCTAACCCGTCGCGATGGCTCCACGACTAAGTCCTCACACTAGGACATCTGTCGTGACAAAACCACGACAGTTGGCGCCCACTGTGGGGCTATCGCATGATGGTTTTCAGTTCTTAGAGGGCAGCCTCGAAGGGCTCAAGGGATATGCTGTGGGCCGGATGACCAAGAGTCATCGCGGCAAGCTCTACATCGACAACGCGGGCTGGGGCCCCGAGGCCGGCTCAATCGAGTATGGGTACCGGGTCCCCTTCGGCGGCATTCACGTCTTCATTGGCAAGATTGGCGAACCGGGCCCTGAGCCGGACATCTGCACCGACATCGTCGAAACGGCTCAGTGTGCGAGACCCGCCCGGGTTCAGGCTGCTATGAAGCGTGCCTTCGTGGGAGTTATCCACGGAGCGGAATCTAAGGATAGATTGGCATCTGATGGTGAAAACGTCGTCTATTCTGATGACGAGTCATCTACCGGAGAGACCGAGTCATTGTACCAATTGCAAGATGGCCGGTTTGGGGGCTGTTCCGATGGCGACAGTATTCCGGACCCCTTCGATCCGCCGAGCCGGGTTGCGATCTTCATGGCCGGTACACAGCTTGCGCAGCACTCTTCGACTGCAGCAGTGATGATCTCCGGGTTAGCAGCAGTGACAGCAGCCGGGGCAGGAGGCCCTGCGCGACCGCCGGCTTAGGTTTTGTCTGACTTATTTGACGCTTTGGCAACACTACTAGCGGCAGAAGTTAACCCGGCAAATCAGGATGAGCATAACGCGGAAGTTGCGAAGGTGAAGGATCAGATAGCTCAGGCCAAGGCAGACCTGGCAGCTGAGGACACCAAGATGGCTGCAGAGCGGGCCGAGTTGGATGCACAGGCTTACCGGCTTACATTGGATCAGAGCGCGTCAAATGATGTCATGAGGAGAAGGTACCGATCTCACCTGCCTCCGGTTTATGAGGCAAGGAATCTCTTTGACACGCCAGGAGCAGGAACCAGTAACCAGCCAGTGGTAAACCGGGTGGAGGCACCTGGAACGGGGGCGCCGGTTCAGCTGCGCCCGATGGATCCGCCTCGTCAGAACAATGTCCTGTCTCAGCACGTCTCAATGCCTCCGGGTCATTACCCTAACCCGTTGGATAAGATAGTAGTCACCGCTTCACGATTGGCGGCTCTCCCGATTGAAGGCGAATCCCCAGTAGCGGTTGAGACATGACGGGCTAGAGAGCTCCTTCAGACAGCCTTGACTCAGCAGCAGGCTTATTCATACAGCCGCGAGAGGATTCATTCCACTCCCCGCCCAAGCCGGAGTTACAGCAGGCATATGGATGAATCGGCTGTGTCGAGCAGTGCGCGGAACCGTAACCCGCTTCGAGGGCATAACCCGACGGGCGGTGGTGCTAATGCTCAGGATGTGGTGGATCATGGTAGGGCACGTCGAGAAGCCGAGTTAGCATCGCAGTACGCGGCCCTTACTCCGGTTCGTCCAACAACTTCGGTGGAACCATGAGTTACCTCCAGTTCTTTGGGGGTGCCGTGTCTCATACCGGCTCTACGTAATGCACGGCTGCCCAAGGATTTCAAGGATCCACGTAAAGTGCCTAATTACACTACCGATTTACCCCCCAAGTCATGGATCGAAAGCTATGAGATGGCAATGGAGATGCTGGACGTGGATGATGCGGCGTGTGCTAAATACTTCACCATGATGTTGGAAGGAACAGCTCGCACTTGGTTGAAAAATCTGCCAGCTAACTCCATTGGGTCATGGGCCGAGTTAAAGGCCCGGTTTATCCAGAATTTCAAGGATACGTGCAAGCAGCCCATGTCAATTGTGGATTTAGCTGCCTGTGTCCAAGAGGAAGGTAAATCAACAACCCATTGGGTGCGCCAGGTTTCCGAAATCTTGCATTCATCGGACCGCATCAATGCTGATACAACAGTTTTAACGTTGGAAGGCAATTGCCGGTTCGCGCCTATGAATCTGAATTTGGGACGGCTCAAATGTCACTGCAATGTCATGGGGACGCTTATGGCAGCTCTAGTTAAGTATGCCGACTCTGATAGTACCAAGGACCTTGAGTCTGACGATGAAAAGTCGGGAAAGGGAAAGAAGAGCGGTAGCACCAAAGGGCAGCAGCATAACCCGGCGGGTCATGGAAACAGCGGTAAGCGCAAAGCTGATAACAGTTTAGATTTTATGGCTAACACCAACACGCAGAATAATGGTCAGCGTCGTAAGGGTAAACCGCCCCCGCGGGGTGGAGGATCAGGTCCCAATCTTGAGCGCATGTTAAACCAGCCTTGCCAAAAGCACGGGACGCGAGAAAGGCCTGCTACGCACCTCTGGAAGGATTGCTTTATTATGCGGGAGTTCAAAAATTCGGATCTTTTGCAATATGATCATGGACCGTCCCGCGGTTCAGGACCCGGTTCTCATGGGCCGGGTTATGGTGGAGGCAGTTCCGGCTCAGGATTTCAAGGTAATCAAAGTGGACATGGCAATAAAGGCAGTCAGGGCAACCAGGGTGGTTATAATCATCAGGGGAGTCAGCAGCAGCAGCAGCAGCAGCAGTCGGGTTACCAGAGCAATCCGAAGCAGGTGAATAGTGGGTAATATCATGTCTTCACCACTAGCCTGTGCAAGCGCGATCAGAAGCTTCATAAAAGGGCAGTGAACTCCGTTGAACCGGCGGTGCCCCGTTACTTGCATTGGTCTGAACAGCCCATTGTGTGGAGTCGAGAGGATCATCCGCCCCGGGTTGATAATCCAGGTCATCTGGCATTGGTGGTAGCACCTCAGGTTGGAGGGTATAAGTTCACCAAGGTGCTCATGGATGGAGGGAGCAGTATCAACATCCTTTATTATGAAACCTTCCGTCGCATGGGGTTGACAGATAAAAATCTAGACCGTCAAACACCGTTTTCCATGTGTGGTGCCTGGTAAATCGGTGTATCCAGTTGGTAAGATAGCTCTGGAGGTTGTTTTTGGAGATGATCATGATTCAAGATCAGAGACATTGACTTTTGAAGTGGTAAAAATCAAGAGCCCATATCATGCCCTGTTTGGACGGCCGGCTTATGCTAAGTTCATGGCAAGGCCCTGTTATGTTTATTTGCAGCTCAAGATGCCGGGTCATAAGGGGACCATCACGGTACATGGGAGCCGTAAGATCGCTTTAGAATGTGAAGAAGGTGATGCGGCCTATGCTGAGTCAATTTGTGCAATAGAGGAGTTGAAGTTCTAGAAGGACAATGTTGATCCGGCGGATATGACTTCTTTGAAAGAGCCAACTACAGAGCATGATCCGGCCTTGAAGTTTAAATCGGCTGATGAGACTAAGCTGGTTAATTTTATTCCTGGCGATTCATCCAAGCAGTTTAGCATCAGCGCTAATCTGGATCCGAAATAGGAAGGCGCGCTCATCGAGTTCATCCGTGAGAACCGGGACATCTTTGCATGGAAACCTTCTAACATGCCAGGTGTACCGAGGGAACTCGCTGAGCACACTCTTAATATCGATCCCAAGTTTAAACCGGTCAAGCAGTTTCTCCGCCGCTTCAATGAAGAAAGGCGCAATGCCATTGGTGAGGAGGTAGCCAGGCTCTTGGCGGCTGGGTTTATCATTGAAGTATTTCATCCTGAGTGGTTGGCTAACCCGGTGCTAGTACTTAAGAAGAATGGCACTTGGCGTATGTGTGTGGACTACACAGATTTGAACAAGGCTTGTCCAGCTGATCCTTTTGCTCTCCCTCGTATTGATCAAATTATTGATGCTACGGTGGGTTGTGAGCGGTTGAGTGTTCTGGATGCTTATTCTGGTTATCATCAGATCAAAATGGCAGTTAATGACCAGGAGAAGACAGCTTTCATAACTCCCTTTGGAGCCTTCTGCTATGTGTCTATGCCTTTTGGGCTCAAGAGTGCCCAGGCGACTTATCAGCACTGTGTGCAGAATTGTCTTCACAATCAAATTGGGCGCAATGTTCATGCCTATGTGGATGATATTGTGGTGAAGTCCAGGAAAGAGGAGACGTTAATAGATGATTTGAAGGAAACTTTTGATAATCTCCGGGTCTATAAGATGATGCTTAATCCGGCCAAGTGTGTTTTTGGTGTATCGGCAGGCAAGCTCTTGGGTTTTCTAGTGTCTAACAGGGCCATTGAGGCTAATCCGAAAAAGATCAAGGCTATTACGTCTCTGGCTAAACCGGCGTGTATCAACGATGTTCAACGTCTGGCGGGTCGTATTGCGGCGCTGAGCCGGTTTATCAGCCGATTGGGAGAGAAAGCTATCCCTCTATATCAGAAAGACAGACAATTTTGTCTGGAGTGATGCTGCTAATGCGGTGTTTGAGGACTTGAAGAAACAGTTAGCTGAGCCACCCGTCCTTGCTACTCCGGTCGATAAAGAGCCGTTGTTGTTATATGTGGCTGCTAATGCCCGGGCTATCAGTGTGGCCATTGTGGTGGAGCGCAAGGAGGCTGGGAAGGAATATCTGGTTCAATGGCCGGTTTATTATATCAGTGAGGTGCTTATTGAGTCCAAACAGAGGTACCCACATTGGCAGAAATTGGTGTATGGAGTTTTCATGGCAAGCCGGAAGCTTAAGCAGTATTTTCAGGGTCATCCCATCACTGTGGTCAGTTCTGCCCCTTTGGGAGATATAATCCAAAACAGGGAAGCAACTGGCCGGGTTGCCAAGTGGGCCATTGAGCTTGGACCTCACGGGTTAAAATATGTGCCTCGTACGGCAATCAAGTCCCAAGCGCTTGTGGATTTCATCAATGACTGGACAGAGTTACAAGCACCGGAAGAAAAGCCGGATCATACTTATTGGACTATTCATTTCGATGGATCCAGGCAATTGGAGGGCTCGGGGGCTGGAGTCGTGTTAACTTCCCCACAAGGTGATAAGTTTTGTTATGTTCTCTGTTTAATGTTCCCTTGCACTAACAATGCAGCTGAATATGAGGCTTTACTCCACGGTCTTCGAATGGCTAAGGAGATGAATTTAAGCCGGGTTAAATGCTTTGGTGACTCGGACCTGGTGGCTCAACAAGTGTCTGGGACTTGGGATTCCAAGGACCCACTCATGGAAGCGTATCGTCGAGAGGTGGACATTATTGCTGGCCACTTCAAAGGTTATCAGGTTGATCATGTGGACCGGCGAAAGAATGAAGCGGCGGACGCTTTGAGCCGTTTGGGTTCCCAACATAAACCGGTTCCACCCAATGTTTTTCTGGACGTTTTGCATAACCCGTCGGTCAAGCTACCTACAGAGGAGGATTTGGCTGTTCCTGATCCGGAGGCTCAGTTGGTGGCGGCTCTTCATGTTATCCCAGATTGGACGGTTCCATATTTGGTGTATATGAACCGGGGCGAGTTGCCGGAGGATGAAACTTTGGCCAGGCAGATAATCCGGCGGTCCAAGTCAATGACTATCGTTAATGGAGAATTGCATCATTGCAGTGTAACAGGGGCGTTTCAGCGTTGCGTATCTTCTGAAGAAGGCCGTGAGATTTTGCATGAGATCCACGAAGGAGATTGTGGTCACCACGCCGGTTCAAAGTCCTTGGTAGCTAAAGCTTTTCGTCACGGTTTCTATTAGCTGACGGCTCATGCTGATGCTGAGGATTTGGTGAAAAAGTGTGATGGTTGTCAGAAGTTTTCACGTCGAGCTCATGTTCCGGCTCAGGAATTGAGGATGATTCCAATCACTTGGCCATTTGCAACTTGGGGGCTAGATATGGTTGGGACCTTTAAGAGATCCAAGGATAAGAAGACCCACCTTTTGGTGGCAGTTGATAAGTTCACCAAGTGGGTGGAAGCAGAGCCAGTCAGTAAGTGTGATGCAGCCACGGCGGTTCAATTCATCAAGAAGGTGATTTTCCGGTTTGGTTTTCCACACAGCATGATAACTGATAATGGCACTAATCTGTCCAAGGGTGATATGAAAGACTTTTGTCAACATGACCACATCTGGCTTGACGTATCATCAGTGGCTCATCGTCAATCTAATGGTCAGGCTGAGAGAGCCAATCAAGAGATCCTGAGAGGCATCAAGCCCCGGCTTATGGTTCCCCTGCAGAGGACGTCGGGTTGTTGGGTGGAAGAGTTACCTTCTGTGTTATGGAGCATCAATACCACGTCCAACAGATCTACGGGTTATACGCCTTTTTTCATGGTTTACGGAGCAGAGGCGGTTCTCCCTAGTGACATCCATCATGACTCGCCTCGTGTGGCGGCATATGTCAAAGCTCACAATGAGAAGGCACGACGGGAAGCACTTGACATGTTAGATGAGGAGCGTGACATTGCAGCAGCTCGTTCGGCGATTTACCAGCAAGATCTGCGTCGTTATCACAGCCGCCGGGTTAGAACCAGAGCTTTTCAAGAAGGCGATCTGGTGCTCCGACTCATCCAGGATCAGACTGATATGCACAAGTTATCCCCGCCTTGGGAAGGACCCTTTGTGGTCAGCAAAAATCTGCATAACAGGTCATACTACCTTATCGATGTTCGAGAGCACAGACTCACGTAAATCGGAGGAGGAGACCCACCGGCCGTGGAATATCGCTCATATTCGGCCTTACTACACCTGAGCCAGAGGCTCCTCTTATGTACATATTTTTAACAATGTATATATTATGATCAATATAATAAACCGGCATCCCTGCTAAAGCGGGGCTTCTGCCGTTCTCCCTTAAAGAGTTTTTTGGTTACATGGGGGCTTCCTGTTTGTTAATCACAGTTGTGACTACCCTATTAACACGACTATCAAGCCAATATTATCTTAAGAGCACAGCTCTGGTTACTTCGGTAATCCGGCTATCAAGCCAATATTATCTTAAGAGCACAGCTCTGGTTACTTCGGTAATCCGGCTATCAAGCCAATATTATCATAAGAGCACAGCTCTGGTTACTTCTGTTGGGGAACGTAGTAATTTCAAAAAAATCCTACGCACACACAGGATCATGGTGATGCATATCAATGAGAGGGGAGAGTGTGTCCACGTACCCTCGTAGAACGAAAGCGGAAGCGTTAGCACAACACGGTTGATGTAGTCATGCGTCTTCACGATCCGACCGATCCAAGTACCGAACACACGGCACCTCCAAGTTCAGCATATGTTCAGCTCGATGACATCCCACGAACTCCGATCCAGCAGAGCTTCGAGGGAGAGTTCCGTCAGCACGATGGCGTGATAACGGTGATGATGATGCTACCGACGCAGGGCTTCGCCTAAGCACTGCTACGATATGATCGAGGTGGATTATGGTGGAGGGGGCACCGCACACGGCTAAGAGATCTAAGAGATCAATTGTTGTGTCTAGAGGTGCCTCCTGCCCCCGTATATAAAGGAGGGAGGGAGAGGCCGGCCCTAGAGGGGGCGCGCCAAGTGTGGGGAGTCCTACTAGGACTTGGGAGTCCTAGTAGGATTCCCCTTTCCTTTCCGGAGTAGGAGAGAAGGAAAGAGGGGGAGAGGGAGAAGGAAAAGGGGGCTGCACCCCTTGTCCAATTCAGACCAGAGGGGGGGCACCAGCCTCCTTCCTTTTGGCCTCTCTCCTCTATTCCCGTATGGCCCAATAAGGCCCAATACTTCTGCCGGTGAATTCCCGTAACTCCCCGGTACTCCGAAAATACCCGAATCACTCGGAACCTTTCTGATGTCCGAATATAGTCATCCAATATATCGATCTTTACGTCTCGACCATTTAGAGACTCCTCGTCATGTCCCCGATCTCATCCGGGACTCCAAACTACCTTCGGTACATCAAAACACATAAACTCATAATACAAATCGTCACAGAACTTTCAGCGTGCAGACCCTATGGGTTCGAGAACTATGTAGACATGACCGAGACACGTCTCCGGTCAATAGCCAATAGCGGAACCTGGATGCTCATATTGGCTCCTACATATTCTACGAAGATCTTTATCGGTCAAACCGCATAACAACATACGTTGTTCCCTTTGTCATCTGTATGTTACTTGCCCGAGATTTGATCATCGTTATCTCAATACCTAGTTCAATCTCGTTACCGGAAAGTCTCTTTACTCGTTCCGTAATACATCATCTCGCAACTAACTCATTAGTCACAATGCTTGCAAGGCTTATAGTGATGTGCATTACCGAGAGGGCCCAGAGATACCTCTTTAACAATCGGAGTGACAAATCCTAATCTCGAAATACGCCAACCCAACAAGTACCTTTGGAGACACCTGTAGAGCACCTTTATAATCACCCAGTTACGTTGTGACATTTGGTAGCACACAAAGTGTTCCTCCGGTAAACGGGAGTTGCATTATCCCATAGTCATAGGAACATGTATAAGTCATGAAGAAAGCAATAGCAACATACTAAACGATCAAGTGCTAAGCTAACAGAATGGTCAAGTCAATCACATCATTCTCCTAATGATGTGACCCCGTTAATCAAATGACAACTCATGTCTATGGCTAGGAAACATAACCATCTTTGATCAATGAGCTAGTCAAGTAGAGGCATACTAGTGACACTCTGTTTGTCTATGTACTCACACATGTATTATGTTTCCGGTTAATACAATTCTAACATGAATAATAAACATTTATCATGAAATAAGGAAATAAATAATTACTTTATTATTGCCTCTAGGGCATATTTCCTTCAGTCTCCCACTTGCACTAGAGTCAATAATCTAGATCACATCGCCATGTGATTTAACATCAATAGTTCACATCACCATGTGATTAACACCCATAATTCACATCGTCATGTGACCAACACCCAAAGGGTTTACTAGAGTCAATAATCTAGTTCACATCGCTATGTGATTAACACCCAAAGAGTACTAAGGTGTGATCATGTTTTACTTGTGAGAGAAGTTTAGTCAACGGGTCTGCCTTATTTAGATCCGTATGTATTTTGCAAATTTCTATGTCTACAATGCTCTGCACGGAGCTACTTTAGCTAATTGCTCCCACTTTCAATATGTATCCAGATTAAGACTTAGAGTCATCTGGGTCAGTGCCAAAACTTGTATCGATGTAACCCTTTACGATGAACCTTTTGTCACCTCCATAATCGAGAAACATATCCTTATTCCACTAAGGATAATTTTGACCGCTGTTCAGTGATCTACTCCTTGATCACTATTGTACTCCCTTGCTAAAATCAGTGTTGGTATACAATAGATCTGGTACACAGCATGGCAAACTTTATAGAACCTATGGCTGAGGCATAGGGAATGACTTTCATTCTCTTTCTATCTTCTGCCGTGGTCGGGCTTTGAGTCTTACTCAATTTCACACCTTGTAACACAGGCAAGAACTCTTTCTTTGACTGTTCTATTTTGAACTACTTCAAAATCTTGTCAAGGTATGTACTAATTGAAAAAAAACTTATCAAGCGTCTTGATCTATCTCTATAGATCTTGATGCTCAATATGTAAGCAGCTTCACTGAGGTCTTTCTTTGAAAAAACTCCTTTCAAACACTCCTTTATGCTTTGCAGAATAGTTCTACAATATTTCCGATCAACAATATGTCATTTACATATACTTATCAGAAAGGCTATAGTGCTCCCACTCACTTTCTTGTGAATACAGGCTTCACCGCAAGTCTATATAAAACTATATGCTTTAATCAACTCATCAAAGCGTATATTCCAACTCCGAGATGCTTGCACCAGTCCACAGATGGATCGCTGGAGCTTGCACATTTTGTTAGCACCTTTAGGATTGACAAAACCTTCTGGTTGCATCATATACAACTCTTCTTTGAAAAATCCATTAAGGATTGCAGTTTTTTTATCCATTTGCCAGATTTCATAAAATGCGGTAATTGCTAACATGATTCGGACAGACTTTAAGCATCGATACGAGTGATAAAATCTCATCGTAGTCAACACCTTGAACTTTGTCAAAAACCTTTTTTGACAAGTCTAGCTTTGTAGATAGTAACACTACTATCAGCGTCCATCTTCCTCTTGAAGATCCATTTATTTTCTATGGCTTGCTGATCATCGGGCAAGTCAACCAAAGTCCATACTTTGTTCTCATACATGGATCCTATCTCATATTTCATGGCCTCAAACCATTTCGCGGAATCTGGGCTCATCATCGCTTCCTCATAGTTCGCAGGTTCGTCATGGTCTAGTAACATGACTTCCAGAACAGGATTACCGTACCACTCTGGTGCGGATCTTACTCTGGTTGACCTACGAGGTTCGGTATTAACTTGATCTGAATTTTCATGATCATTATCATTAGCTTCCTCACTAATTGGTGTAGGTGTCACAAGAACCGGTTTCTGTGATGAACTACTTTCCAATAAGGGAGCAGGTACAGTTACCTCATCAAGTTCTACTTTCCTCCCACTCACTTCTTTCGAGAGAAACTCCTTCTCCAGAAAGGATCCAAATTTAGCAACAAATGTCTTGCCTTCGGATCTGTGATAGAAGGTGTACCCAATATTTTCTTTTTGGGTATGCTATGAAGACGCACTTCTCTGATTTGGGTTCGAGCTTATCAGGTTGAAACTTTTTCACATAAGCATCGCAACCCCAAACTTTAAGAAATGACAACTTGGGTTTCTTGCCAAACCACAGTTCATATGGTGTCATCTCAACGGATTTAGATGGTGCCCTATTAATCGTGAATGCAGCTGTCTCTAATGCATAACCCCAAAACGATAGTGGTAAATCGGTAAGAGACATCATAGATTGCACCATATCCAATAAAGTACGGTTACGATGTTCATAACACCATTACGATGTGGTGTTCCGGGTGGCGTGAGTTGCGAAACTATTCCGCATTGTTTCAAATGCAGACCAAACTCGTAACTCAAATATTTTTCTCCATGATCAGATCGTAGAAACTTTATTTTCTTGTTACGATGATTTTCCACTTCACTCTGAAATTCTTTGAACTTTTCAAATGTTTCAGACTTATGTTTCATCAAGTAGATATACCCATATCTGTTCAAATTATCTGTGAAGGTCAGAAAATAACGATACTTGTCGCGAGCCTCAACACTCATCGGACCGCATACATCAGTATGTATTATTTCCAATAAGTCAGTTGCTCGCTCCATTGTTCCGGAGAACGGAGTCTTAGTCATCTTGCCCATGAGGCATGGTTCGCAAGCATCAAGTGATTCATAATCAAGTGATTCCAAAAGCCCATCAGCATGGAGTTTCTTCATGCGCTTTACACCAATATGAACTAAACGGCAGTGCCACAAATAAGTTGCACTATCATTATTAACTTTGCATCTTTTGGTTTCAATATTATGAATATGTGTATCACTACAATCGAGATCCAACAAACCAGTTTCATTGGGTGTATGACCATAGAAGGTTTTATTCATGTAAACAGAACAACAATTATTCTCTAACTTAAATAAATAACTGTATTGCAATAAACATGATCAAATCATATTCATGCTCAACGCAAACACCAAATAACACTTATTTAGGTTCAACACTAATCCCGAAAGTATAGGGAGTGTGCGATGATGATCATATCAATCTTGGAACTACTTCAAATACACATTGTCACTTCATCCTTAACTAGTTTCTGTTCATTATGCAACTCCCGTTTCGAGTTACTACTCTTTAGCAACTGAACCAGTATCAAGTACTGAGGAGTTGCTATAAACACTAGTAAAGTACACATCAATAACATGTATATCAAATATACTTTTGTTCACTTTGCCATCCTTCTTATCAGCCAATTATTTGGGGTAGTTCTTCTTCCAGTGACCAGTCCTTTCTGTAGTAGAAGCACTCAGTATCAGGCTTAGGTCCAAACTTGGGCTTCTTCACTTGAGCAGCAACTTGCTTGCCGTTCTTCTTGAAGTTCCCCTTCTTTCCCTTTTACCTTTTCTTGAAACTAGTGATCTTGTTAAACATCAACACTTGATGCTCTTTCCTTGATTTCTACCTTCGCCGATCTCAGCATCGCGAAGAGCTCGGGAATTACTTTCGTCATCCCTTGCATATTATAGTTCATCACAAAGTTCTATTAACTTGGTGATAGTGCCTAGAGAACTTTCTCAATTACTATCTTATCTGGAAGATTAACTCCCACTTGATTCAAGTAATTGTAGTACTCAGACAATCTGAGCACATGCTCACTGGTTGAGCTATTCTCCTCCATCTTATTGGCAAAGTACTGTCAGAGGTCTCATACCTCTCGACATGGGCACGAGTATGAAATACCAATTTCAACTCTTGGAACATCTTATATGCTCCGTGGCGTTCAAAACATTGTTGAAGTCCCGGTTCTAAGCCGTAAAGCATGGTGCACCAAACTATCAAGTAGTCATCATACCGATCTTTTGTCAAAACATTTAACGTCGGCATCTGCTCCTGCAATAGTTCTATCACCTAGCGGTGCATCAAGGACATAATACTTCTGTGCAGCAATGAGGTTAATCCTCAGATCACGGACCAAGTCCGCATCATTGCTACTAACATCTTTCAACTTAGTTTTCTCTAGGAACATATCAAAATAAAATAGGGGAACTAAACGCAAGGTATTGATCTACAACATAGGTATGCTAATACTACCAGGACTAAGTTCATGATAAATTTAAGTTCAATTAATCATATTATTAAGAACTCCCACTTAGACAGACATCTCTCTAATCATCTAAGTGATCATGTGATTCAAATCAACTAAACCATGTCCGATCATCACGTGAGATGGAGTATTTCAATGGTGAACATCACTATGTTGATCATATCTACTATATGATTCACGCTCGACCTTTCGGTCTCAGTGTTCCGAGGCCATATCTGCATATGCTAGGCTCGTCAAGTTTAACCTGAGTATTCCGCGTGTGCAAAACTGGCTTGTACCCGTTGTAGATGAACGTAGAGCTTATCACACCCGATCATCATGTGGTGTCTCGGCACGACGAACTTTGGCAACGGTGCATACTCAGGGAGAACACTTTTATCTTCAAATTTAGTGAGAGATCATCTTATAATGCTACCGTCAATCAAAGAAAAATAAGATGCATAAAGGATAAACATCACATGCAATCAATATAAGTGATATGATATGGCCATCATCATCTTGTGCTTGTGATCTCCATCTCCGAAGCACCGTCATGATCGCCATCATCACCGGCGTGACACCTTGATCTCCATCGTAGCATCGTTGTCGTCTCGCCAACTATTGCTTCTACGACTATCGCTACCGCTTAGTGATAAAGTAAAGCATTACAGGGCGATTGCATTGCATACAATAAAGCGACAACCATATGGCTCCTGCCAGTTGCCGATAACTCGGTTTCAAAACATGATCATCTCATACAATAAAAATATAGCATCATGCCTTGACCATATCACATTACAACATGCCCTGAAAAAACAAGTTAGACGTCCTCTACTTTGTTGTTGCAAGTTTTACGTGGCTGCTACGGGCTGAACAAGAACCGTTCTTACCTGCGCATCAAAACCACAATGATAGTTCGTCAAGTTAGTGATGTTTTAACCTTCTCAAGGACCGGGCGTAGCCACACTCGGTTCAACTAAAGTTGGAGAAACTGACACTCGCCAGCCACCTGTGTGCAAAGTACGTCGGTAGAACTAGTCTCGCGTAAGCGTACGCGTAATGTCGGTCCGGGCCGCTTCACCCAACAATACCGTTGAACCAAAGTATAACATGCTGGTAAGCAGTATGACTTGTATCGCCCACAACTCATTTGTGTTCTACTCGTGCATATAACATCTACGCATAAAACCTGGCTCGCATGCCACTGTTGGGGAATGTAGTAATTTCTAAAAAATTCCTACGCACACACAAGATCATGGTGATGCATAGCAATGAGAGGGGAGAGTGTGTCCACGTACCCTCGTAGACCGAAACCGGAAGCGTTAGCATAACGCGGTTGATGTAGTTGTACGTCTTCATGATCCGACCGATCCAAGTACCGGACGCACGGCACCTCCGAGTTCAGCACACGTTCAGCTCGATGACGTCCCACGAACTCCGATCCAGTAGAGCTTCGAGGGAGAGTTCCGTCAGCACGACGGCGTGATGACGGTGATGATGATGCTACCGATGCAGGGCTTCGCCTAAGCACTGCTACGATATGATCGAGGTGGATTATGGTGGAGGGGGGCACCGCACACGGCTAAGAGATCAAGCGATCAATTGTTGTGTCTAGAGGTGCCCCCTGCCCCCGTATGTAAAGGAGGGAGGGAGAGGCCGGCCCTAGAGGGGGCGCGCCAAGTGTGGGGAGTCCTACTAGGACTCTCAAGTCCTAGTAGGATTCCCCTTTCCTTTCTGGAGTAGGAGAGAAGGAAAGAGGGGGAGAGGGAGAAGGAAAAGGGGGCTGCACCCCTTGTCCAATTCGGACCAGAGGTGGGGGGCGCGCGCCTCCTTCCTTTTGGCCTCTCTATTCTATTCCCGTATGGCCCAATAAGGCCCAATACTTCTCCCGGTGAATTCCCGTAACTCCCCGGTACTCCGAAAATACCCGAATCACTCGGAACCTTTCTGATGTCCGAATATAGCCGTCCAATATATCGATCTTTACGTTTCGACCATTTCGAGACTCCTTGTCATGTCCCCGATCTCATCC
Organism: Triticum aestivum; assembly: GCF_018294505.1. Lineage (NCBI taxonomy): Eukaryota > Viridiplantae > Streptophyta > Magnoliopsida > Poales > Poaceae > Triticum > Triticum aestivum. Next base: position 52,652,588 of record NC_057805.1, read on the forward strand.
GGGACTCCGAACTACATTCGGTACATCAAAACACATAAACTCATAATACAAATCGTCACAGAACTTTAAGCGTGCGGACCCTACGGGTTCGAGAACTATGTAGACATGAACGAGACACGTCTCCGGTCAATAGCCAATAGCGGAACCTGGATGCTCATATTGGCTCCTACATATTCTACGAAGATCTTTATCGGTCAAACCGCATAACAACATACGTTGTTCCCTTTGTCATCGGTATGTTACTTGCCCGAGATTTGATCGTCGGTATCTCAATACCTAGTTCAATCTTGTTACCGGCAAGTCTCTTTACTCATTCCGTAATACATCATCTCGCAACTAACTCATTTGTCACAATGCTTGCCAGGCTTATAGTGATGTGCATTACCGAGAGGGCCCAGAGATACCTCTCTGACAATCGGAGTGACAAATCCTAATCTCGAAATACGCCAACCCAACAAGTATCTTCGGAGACACCTGTAGAGCATCTTTACAATCACCCAGTTACGTTGTGACGTTTGGTAGCACACAAAGTGTTCCTCCGGTAAATGGGAGTTTCATAATCTCATAGTCATAGGAACATGTATAAGTCATGAAGAAAGCAATAGCAACATACTAAACGATCAAGTGCTAAGCTAATGGAATGGGTCAAGTCAATCACATCATTCTCCTAATGATGTGACCCCGTTAATCAAATGACAACTCATGTCTATGGCTAGGAAACATAACCATCTTTGATCAACGAGCTAGTCAAGTAGAGGCATGCTAGTGACACTCTGTTTGTCTATGTACTCACACATGTATTATGTTTCCGGTTAATACAATTCTAGCATGAATAATAAATATTTATCATGAAATAAGGAAATAAATAATAACTTTATTATTGCCTCTAGGGCATATTTCTTTCAACTTCGGTAATCCGGCTATCAATCCAATATTATCATAAGGGGCCAAAGAGAGTCTGTTGCACAGCACAGCTCAAACATAGGCACCCACTGAGCACAGCTCAAAATATTACCTGGGGGCTCTGTTGTTGCACAACAACAAAGAGTTTTAACCCTTGTAATAGGCTATCAAGCCAGGCTTGGAATCCAGGTATATTCACCTAAAACCCCGGGTTATCCTGCCTTTTTAAGTAAGCCACTCTGTCCAGGTAATCCTGGTATGACCCGCCGAATGTTTGGCAAGTCAATCTTATACAAACCCTGAACTTGTCAAAGTGAAAACGATGATTGGTTAATGTGAGGTCCATCTTAAAATGCTTTGTAAAGTATTTTAACTCAGTGGCCTGGCAGCCCATGAAAAGCCTCGATTTTGGGCCTGGCAGCCCATGAAAAGCCTCGCGTCTTCCCATGATTTTATTTGACAAATTTTCTCTTTTGATGAGGTTTACAACACTTTATGATAAACCGGTGTTTATTGACCCGGCCTGGTTTTTGACTATAAGTCACCAGTATAAAATAAACCGGTGTTATTAACCCGGCCTAGTTTCGACTACAAGTCGCCAGTATTCTGTATGGATAATCCGGTGTTTATTACAACCCGGTACGGTTTTATTATAAACCAGCAAAACATGGGAGGAGTTATCAGAACTCAAGATTTGAGTTATCACCCTTACTACAAAACGTTGGTAAACCAACGATGTGATTCAATATCACAGGTATGATATATTTCATATTTGATTATTTTTAAGCACAGCCTTGGTTATAAACCGGGTTATATGTTGGGCATTATGACCCGTCCGGCGATAAAACGCCAGGACACTCTGAACTTGTTGTATGCAGAAACAGGTTGAATAAAGCTGCCAAGGTCATAAGCAGATATAGCATTATTATGGCGGATTAACAAGTGTCATGCAAAATAAATATGCACAATGGCATAGCAGACCAAGTGTTTAAGCTAGCCTATTACAAGGCGCTTCGATGCCCAAAAGGATAATTGTTTTTATTCAAAAGTTGCAGTGTGCGGAAAGATAAACCGGCTTCCGGTTCATGCGTCATCGCCAGCCTGACTTGAAGGTTGTGGATCATCCTGCGCCAGTTCATCCTCCTTCTCTCCACCCAGTGGCTGGAAGTCAGTGGTTGCCCAGTTGATCCCAGTTAAAGCCTTGAATACAACCTCATCAATTATAAGGGTGGAAGGTTCAACATTAGGGGCGTAAGTATGCTTACGGATTGGAGGAATAAGTGTTGGAGTATCATAGGTTGGTGGATTAACTCTCTTATTGTCAGCATCATAGATTGAATGATAATGCGAAAGATCAGTCTCCTCGGCCAGCTTGCTAGCCAAAGGGCGCATTTCCCTCGTCAAAGCTCGAAGATCATTATTGTCAAAAGCAGATCTGTCCTCCCTTAAGCTTGGTAGCCATTCCACACGTCAGCCGGATCAAGGTCAGGTACCCACGCTTTGGCCCGAGTTAGGGTTGTCAGAGCACCTGCCCTTGCAGCTGATCTTTTTAGCTCCTCAAACCGAGCAGGCATAATTGACAATCTATGCAGCATTTCCTTGATCAAAGTCAGAGGCGGTTTATTGTGGGAAGCTGTGCAGATGATCCATTGTGCGCCGGTATATAGTTGCTCTATGAGAGTATAGGCAGCCTTCAATTTATTCTGCATGTCCGAGCCAAGATGAGCAATGCGAGATTCTGCATGGTACACAATAATCAGTAAACCGGCAGATTTATGGATATTCCATGATAAAGGGTATGAAGAGGTTTATTACCGAAAACAGTGGAAGTCATGGCATCTATTTGCCGTTTTAAGCCAGTCAGTTCTTCTGTTACTAGATTAAGGGCTGCTTCAGCGTCTTCGGTTCTCTTCAGCAGAGCTGCCTTTTCTGTGTCACAGCCTGCAAGCTCATTTTGAAGTTTTCCTTCAACTTTTCCAAGGATGTTAAAGCGCTAGTGAGTTCTTCCTTAGCTTTGGATGTTTCTGCTTGTTGGGACTTAATATTTTCTTGAAGATCGGCGATTTGGGATTCCTTCTTGCTAAGATCAGCCTGCAAGCAATATATAGATTATGAGTTAATAATGTATATATGAAGTACCAAGCAAATAACCATTTATGCCCTTAGCGGTTGGGGGCTAATGCCTATTGCTTTTTATCACAAATTTCTTGCAAGTCCCAAGCTCAATACAAGCATTATCCTTGGCACTTGGGGGCTAATGCATATTTGCTCATGTTACAAATATGGATTTCTTCTATCAATTGACTTGGTGGTCAATTGGTTTACGTCAATGATTGAACAGAGAGTTTGCACTTTATAAGCTGAAGTCCTGGTTCATCTTGAAAAGATAAATTGGCCCTTGGGGGCTACACAGGCGAAAGTTGCAAGATTAATATTCTAAAGTCCCGGTTCATCTTGAAAAGATAAACCGGCCCTTGGGGGCTACACAGGCGAAAGTTGCAAGATTAATATTCTAAAGTCTCGGTTCGTCTTGAAAAGATAAACCGGCCCTTGGGGCTACTGGAGCTGATATTAGAAATTGGACACAAGAGAGAAACAGTTATGCAGAGTTAAACAACACTTACCTCATATCGCTCTTTCATCAGGTTCACTAAACCGGCTTCATAGTCGCGGCTTGTGTACAGACGGTTCAGAAAGCCAGAATGAATGTCTTGGGCGTTGAGGTGGGCATAGCTGGATAAATCTGTATTCCACTTGCCTTTGTTCATAGCAGAAACTTCTTCCTTGGCACTATGCTTTGATAAAGCGACAGGATTGCCCGGGGTGGTGTGACGGAAGCCAGTAATCATAACATCATCAGCCTGGTCATCAGCAGCCTTCACTGGACTTGACGGTTTATCAGCAGCCTTAACTGGACTTCACGGTTTATCAGCAGTTCGGACCGGGCTTGTCGGCTGATCAGCATGGCCGGTTGGATCAACTTCCACTTGTTCAACACAAAAGTCATGATCTTGCGGTGGTGGATCATCAAGCATGGCGTGAGCATTTGTCTCTTCCGGTTCTGGAGTTCTCTCCGGTTCAGTGACCACATTGTCATCAACCGGTTTATTTAATTTGGCCTTTTTGCTGGGACTAGGCTTCGCACTGAGAAAAACAAGTATAAAGGTCAATACATCGGGCAAATATAAGATGTTAAAGGTAAATTTAAAGCATAACTCACCCAGGAACCGTTTTGAGGGTTGGAAGTTGTGTGGCCGTTGACTCGCCAAATAATGAGTGAGGTGTTCCCTGATAATTTGAATCGGACAGATTAAGAGGTTGTCGGAAATAACCTGCCTTGGGATAAGAAATATCAGAAACATATGAGACCTCGGATCGACGTTTTCGGACTGGAGTGTTCGGTAAACCAGCTGAAGTAACTACTTGGCCGCTTTGCCGGGTTGTGCGGTGAGCTTCGTGTTGCTGCTTCTTCAAAAGAAAGTTTGGGTCCAAGTGAGCTAGGGGGTGAGAAAATCTTACTTTCTGGTTTGCTTGACGGATTTTCTGTGTTGGCAGAGGATCTGAACCGGAGGAAAGAATAATTACCTCTACATCGCCAGCTTGGTTGCCTTCAGCGTCATCCTGATAATAGTCATTGTCAATGAGGTGTATGAAAAAAGAACGAAGAGAATCAAGTTCTACCTCTGATTCCGGATTATCCAGGTCATCATCAACATTTGGTTTAGAGGATCCAGCGGTTCTCTTCTTGGCAGGTTTTTTGATAACCTTAGTATTGGGGCGAGGTGTCTTTGCCGGTTTATCCTGTGGTTTCTTCTTCCAGAACGGATCATCACCCTGTCAAAGATGGACAAAATTTTGAGGGAATATTTAAAAGGATCAGGCTAAAACAAAAAGTTATATGATTCTTACAGCTGGCGGTTTATTGGAAGCGCAGAAAGGACTTAGCCCTATCTTGCTGCAGACAGCCTCCGGTTCATTCAATATTTTCTTGACAGCCTCAGTAATTTCAGCTTCTGTTAGTTGAATGTCAATATGCCGTTGAGGGTCTTTCAAGTTCCCTATGTACTCGCACATTAAACCGGGGCGTCGGCTTAAAGGCAGAATGCTCCAGGAGATCCAACAACGGACAAAATCAACACCTGTTAAAACGTTCGCAACGAAGGCCCGAAGCTTTGAAAGCTGTGGTGCATACTTGGATCGTTCTTTGGCGCCAAGTCGTTGGGGAAATGGATGTGTGTTGGTAAGCCGGTGAGGACGATAACCCGGCAGAGGGTTTTCATCAGTTGGAGACGTGTCTCGGCAATAAAACCAAGTCTGGTTCTAGTCCTTGGGATGACTATGATGCTTGGCATGAGGGAAGATGGCATCTTTCCTCTTCTGGATTGCCATCCCGCCAAATTCAGTATTGGGTCCGTCTGTAAATTCTGTACGGCGGTTCAAATAGAAGAAATCCCTAAACAGTTCAACTGTGGGCTCCTCTTGCAGATAAGCCTCGCAAAATATTTGAAAATTTCAAACATTGGACACAGAGTTTGGTCCAATATCTTGAGGATGGAGTTGGAAGCTAGCAAAAACATCACGGAAATTTTTTGATCCGGGAGGGCTATACCCTCGACCCAGATGATCAACGAACACGACTACTTCTCCATCCTTGGGTTCAGGAGGATTTTCTGGACCAGGGGCCCTCCAGTGGATGACTTCCTTCTTTGCTAAAGCGCCGGTTGCGACACATCCGTTTACTTGCTCTTCAGTAACCCGGGAGGGGACCCAGTTACAAGCATAAAATTGTTTGGCCATTTCTATAAAAAGCTGGAAAAAGATCAAAGCCGGTCTAAGATTCATGACTAACAAGTATAAAGCGACGCAAGATCAGAAGGAGAAGACATTGAGGCGTATACACATTGTTAAACCGGAATCTGACATTGGAAGGTTAAAGGAATCGGTTGTTTAAAAGTGGGCTAATGTTACCTGTCGGATTATCATTTAATAAAATTAAACCGCCTATGCAGGTACGGAAGGTATAGATCTGAAATAACTAAGTGATGGAAAACAGGTTTCATAAATTGGCATCACAAATTTGGATCTACCGTGTGTCAGAAAATGGAAAAATATTCAGGGTTAAATATTCTGATACTTGAACAAGTCGAGGGATCCAGATAGGATTTTCTGCTATAAAGAGATGCACTAATGGAAAAGGACTACATATATCACCAAACGGAGGAAAAGAGTTAAGGTTTGAATCTAAGAGCCATGGCACAGTGATGAACACCGATGAACACTGAAACCCTAATGACAGATCTAGGGTGGAAGGAAAGAGGACTTACCAGTGTCACAGGAGCAGTGGAGAGGCGCCGCGGTTCTCTGGTTCGATCAGGGTGATGCAGCGGCCGTTGTTGGGGCAGAAGCGAAGGTCGACGGCGGCGGCAGAGCTTGAGCGCTAGGTCGACGCAAGGAAGGGGACGATGTGAAGAGGCACGAGGAGGAAAGATGAAAATGACCCTCGGCCTTATTTATAAGGCGAAGGGATAAGCGACAGGCGCGAGAATCGAGGAGCCCAAAAATTGGATATGTGACAGAGCTGTCGCCTCGATTGTCGGAGACTCATTAATGAAGGTGCGGTATGTACAATTTTTAATAACAGGTGACGTCATGGCGGTTTATTATAATCCTAGAAGATGACGTCATGGCGGATTACAAGATTTACGCGAAGGTGCTGAAGGAGGAATTTTCTAAGTATTGAAGATTGACATGAACAGGTTCAAATCAATCTGGGGCCTAATGTTGGGGATATTACTACTGAATATAAACCGGCCAAGAGGGGCTGGGTTATATCCATAATGAGTTATTCATATTGAAGCCCATGAAGACAAGGAATATGGCGCTTTACAGAGGAGATCTAACACGAAAGCCCAGGGCCCAAAGGTGGTTTAGGGCACGTAGACATAAACCGCCATATGATATGTAGCTTGTGCTGTAAGATAGGAAAAGGTAGAAACCGAGTCGGACACGTTTCTGAGCCGGCCGGGATTCTGTAAACCGCCGGGCGTCAACCTGTGTATATAAAGGGACGACCCGGCGGCGGTTTAGGGACAACAAACAACAACTCGACAGCCAGGTCAAGCGGATTCGCTCCCTGGTCATCGAAACCCTAGCAATTCCACATCAACTGGATTAGGCCTTTACCTTCACCGCAAGGGGCCGAACCAGTATAAACTCCTTGCGTCCTTTGTCCCGCTTTAACCCCTTTAAGCTAACCCGTCGCGATGGCTCCACGACTAAGTCCTCACACTAGGACATCTGCTGTGACAAAACCACGAAAAATCTGGTGCAGATCTTACTCTGGTTGACCTACGAGGTTCGGTATTAACTTGATCTGAAGTTACATGATCATCATCATTAGCTTTCTCACTAACTGGTGTAGGAGTCATAGGAACAGAATTCTGTGATGAACTACTTTCCAATAAGGGAGCAGGTACTGTTACCTCATCAAGTTCTACTTTCCTCCCACTCACTTCTTTCGAGAGAAACTCCTTCTCTAGAAAGAATCCATTCTAAGCAACAAAGATCTTGCCTTCGGATCTGTGATAGAAGGTGTACCCAACATTTTATTTTGGGTATCCTATGAAGACGCAGTTCTCCGATTTGGGTTCGAGCTTATCAGGTTGAAACTTTTTCACATAAGCATCGCAACCCCAAACTTTAAGAAACGACAGCTTAGGTTTCTTGCTAAACCACAGTTCATACGGTGTCGTCTCAACGGATTTAGATGGCGCCCTTTTTAACGTGAATGCAGTTGTCTCTAATGCATAACCCCAAAACAATAGTGGTAAATCAGTAAGAAACATCATACAGAAAATAATGATACCCGCCGTGAGCCTCAACACTCATTGGACCGCATACATCAGTATGTATTATTTCCAATAAGTCAATTGCTTGCTCCATTGTTCCGGAGAACGGAGTCTTAGTCATCTTGCCCATGAGGCATGGTTTCGCAAGGATCAAGTGATTCATAATCAAGTGATTCCAAAAGCCCATCAGCATGGAGTTTCTTCATGCGCTTTTGTGACACGCGGATAATTAAGCTACAGCAACCCTCTGCTAATGATGCCACGTCACTTCGATTACTGTTGCTAATCTCGCGTTAGTTCGAAACCGATTCAAATTCAAATTCAAAATCAAGCAAACAATAAAAGTTTTCAAATTTTAGAACTAAAATGTTCGGAGTGAACCAAATTTTGCGTAGGTAATTATGATGGAGAAACCACACCTTTATAAAATATTTAAATACTATAAGATGAATAAAACAGCAGCAAAAACAATTATATGAAAGCTTTTATAATAATAAACCATCACAAACTATTGTACTTTATGTGCCAAGTTAAATGTGGTTGTGGCATAATTACATATACTAAATTAGGTACAACTTTGATATTTTACTAACAATAAAGTATATTGCAATTAAGAGAAAACAGTAGGGAAAAAATAAATAAAAACGAAACAAAGAAAAATAGAAATAAAAGGAAAATGGGACCCCCCTCGCTCGGCCTCGGCCCAGCTGGCCACTTGGCTAGCCAGGTCGGCCCAGCCGACGCCCCACAACCTCCTCCATATCCCCCCACTCGGGGGAAATCCCTAATCGACACCCCCACTTGCCCCCACGATCCCCTTCTCCTCCCCCATCGATCTGGATTGGGATCGGCCCCGATCCCATCGCCCCCGACGCCCTGCGGCTGCCCGTCGCCGTCCACCGTCGCCCGAGGTCTCCGCCGGCGCCGCCTCCTCGCCTACTCCCTCAGCGCCTACCTCGCCGGAGCACCTCGCCGCCTCGACCACGATGCTGCCGTCCTCTCCGTCGATGACCTCGTCTCCGTCGTCGCCCGGTCGTCCCCGTCCTCCTTCCCGAACGGCCTCCACGCACCTCGACGCCCCCCTGCTCACCAATGCCGGTGAGGACCCGTTCGTCCTCCCCTTTCCCCTGCTCGTCATCGCGGTCGCCACGCTCACCCCGGCCCCACTCGCGCTGAACACCACCCAGGCCACGCCCGCGCCGAGCTCCTCTCGCCACGCCTCCGCCGTACCCGCCGTCTGATGCCCGCGAGCTCCGGCGAGCTCGCGTCGCCATCGTTGCGCCCGTGAGCCCCTTGGTCACGCGACCTTCCTGCCCCGACCGCGCACATGCCGCCCCCACTGCCGTGCCCACGCTTTGCCACGGCCCCGTGCTCACTGCCACTCTGACTGTGCGCCTGTCCCTCCCACTGCACCCCGCTCGCAACCCGTAGCCGCCGCTGCCTAGCGCCGCCGTGATGCTGCCTACTACCGTGAACCGTGCCACTGGCTGCTCCCGGGCGAGCTTGCCGCTGCTGCTGCTGTTCGCTGACCAAGCGCCGTAGCCGCTGGGCACCGGCTTGCCTCCGCACGTGTGTGCGCGTGCACCCGTGTGGGCTTGGCCTTGTGCCACTGACCATAGGGGCCCACGCCCCTGTATTTTTCCAAGGAAACAAAAGAAAACAAAAATGAAATAAAAATAATAATAACAATATAATTAATTAATTAATTAACTAACTTAATTGATCATGTTAACTAATCTAACTAACCCTGTTAATTAACTTTAATTACCTGTTAGGTAAACAGTCTATGATAGTGGGACCCACACGTCAGTTTGACTAGGTCAATTGACTAGTTGACTGCTGACATCACCCTAACATCATGCTGATGTCATAATTACATTTTCTAATTAAATTAATTTTGTTAATTCTAGAAAATGATTAAATCCTTTTAAAATTAATATAAAATAATCCGTAACTCGGATGAAAATACTTTGTACAAGAAAGTCGCTCAGAACGACGAGATGAATCCGAATACACGGTTCGTCCGTCCGCCACACATCCCTAGAATAGCGAACATGCAACAATCCCCCTTCCGTTCGTCTGTCCGAAAATGCCAAACACCGGGGATACTTTTCCGGATGTTTCCCCCTTTCGCCGGTATCACCTATCCCTGAGTTAGATCGCCCCTAGCACTACGTATTGCCATGTTATACTTTGTGATGCTTTGATTGCTGTATTATTTATTGGGTTCCCCTCCGTTACTTCTTTCCGGTAGACCTTGAGACCGTTGTCGATACCCTGTGATCGACTACATCAACGACGACCCCTTCTTCTTGCCAGAGCAACCAGGCAAGCCACCCCCCCTTGATCACCAGATATCGCCTATTCCTTCTCTCTACTGCTTGCATTAGATTAGTGTGGCATGTTACTGCTTTCGGTTAATCCTATTCTGCTGCATAGCCTGTCATTGTTGCTACAGTTGTTACCCTTACCTGCAATCCTAAATGCTTAGTATAGGATGCTAGTATTCCATCAGTGGCCCTACATTCTTGTCCGTCTGCCATGCTATACTACCGGGCTGTGAGCACTTGGGAGGTGATCACGGGTATATACCTGTATACATTATATGATACATGTGGTGACTGAAGTCGGGTTGGCTCGTAGAGTACCCGCAAGTGATTCTGATGTGGGGGCTGAAAGGACAGGTGGCTCCATCCCGGTAGAGGTGGGCCTGGGTTCCCGATGGCCCCCTACTGGTACTTTGTGGCGGAGCGACAGGGCAGGTTGAGACCACCTAGGTGAGAGGTGGGCCTGGCCCTGGTCGGCGTCCGCGGTTACTTCATAATAACACGCTTAACGAGATCTTGGTATTTGATCTGAGTTGGGCCGTTGACCTTATACGCACTAACCACCACGTGGGACAAGATATGGGCAACCGGTGTCGTGGTATCAGCCGAAGCTCTTTTTGACGTCAGCAACTGAGCGGCGCGCGCCGCATTGGACCGTAAGCTCGCGCTTGTATTAAGGGGCTAGGTCTGCTTCTGGCCTGATACATCTCCAACGTATCTATAATTTATGAAGTATTCATGCTATTATATTATCCATCTTGGATGTTTTATGGGCTTTTTTATGCACTTTTATATTACTTTTGGGACTAACCTATTGACCCAGAGCCCAGTGCCAGTTCCTTTTTTTTCCCTTGTTTCATTGTTTTGAAGAAAAGGAATATCAAACTGAGTCGAAACGGAATGAAACCTTCTGGAGAAGTTATTTTTGGAAAGAAAGCAACCCGGGAGACTTGGAGTCCACGTCAAGAAAGCAACGAGGAAGGCACGACGCAGGGGGGCGCGCCCTCCACCCTCGTGGGCCCCTCGTGGCTCCCCTGACGTATTTCTTCCTCCTATATATACCCATATACCCTAAAACGATCGGGGAACAGAATAGATCGGGAGTTTCGCCGCCGCAAGCCTCTGTAGCCACCAAAAGCCAATCGGGACCCTGTTCTGGCACCCTGCCGGAGGGGGGATCCCTCACCGGTGGCCATCTTCATCATCCCAGCGCTCTCCATGACGAGGAGGGAGTAGTTCACCCTCGGGGCTGAGGGTATGTACCAGTAGCTATGTGTTTGATCTCTCTCTCTCTCTCTCTCTCGTGTTCTTGAGGTGATACTATCTTGATGTATCGCGAGCTTTGCTATTATAGTTGGATCTTATGTTTCTCACCCCCTCTACTCTCTTGTAATGGATTGAGTTTTCCCTTTGAAGTTATCTTATCGGATTGAGTCTTTAATGATTTGAGAACACTTGATGTATGTCTTGCCGTGCGTATCTATGGTGACAATGGGATATCACGTGACTCACTTGATGTATGTTTTGGTGATCAACTTGCGGGTTACGCCCATGAACCTATGCATAGGGGTTGGCACACGTTTTCGTCTTGATTCTCCGGTAGAAACTTTGGGGCACTCTTTGAAGTACTTTGTGTTGGTTGAATAGATGAATCTGAGATTGTGTGATGCATATCGTATAATCATACCCACGGATACTTGAGGTGACATTGGAGTATCTAGGTGACATTAGGGTTTTGGTTTATGTGTGTCTTAAGGTGTTATTTTACTACGAACTCTAGGGCTGTTTGTGACACTTAAAGGAATAGCCCGATGGATTGATCGGAAAGAATAACTTTGAGGTGGTTTCGTACCCTACCATAATCTCTTCGTTTGTTCTCCGCTATTAGTGACTTTGGAGTGACTCTTTGTTGCATGTTGAGGGATAGTTATATGATCCAATTATGTTATTATTGTTGAGAGAACTTGCACTAGTGAAAGTATGAACCCTAGGCCTTGTTTCAACGCATTGCAATACCGTTTGTGCTCACTTTTATCATTAGTTACCTTGCTGTTTTTATATTTTCAGATTACAAAAACCTATACCTTCCATCCATATTGCACTTGTATCACCATCTCTTCGCCGAACTAGTGCACCTATACAATTTACCATTGTATTGGGTGTGTTGGGGACACAAGAGACTCTTTGCTATTTGGTTGCAGGGTTGCTTGAGAGAGACCATCATCATCCTACGCCTCCCACGGATTGATAAACCTTAGGTCATCAACTTGAGGGAAATTTGCTATTGTCCTACAAACCTCTGCACTTGGAGGCCCAACAACGTCTACAAGAAGAAGGTTGTGTAGTAGACATCAAGCTCTTTTCTGGCGCCGGTGCCGGGGAGGTGAGTGCTTGAAGGTATATCTTTAGATCTTGCAATCGAATCTTTTTGTTTCTTGTTTTATCACTAAAAGAAAACCAAAAAAATGGAATTAAGTTTGTCTCATACGCTTCATCTTTTTAATATCTTTCGTGAGTATGATGGAAAGGAAAATTGTGCCAAAGTACTAGAAGAAGAATTACATAGAATGCTCGGCATAAAATATGTGAATGATGAGCATGATTGCAATGTTGTTAGTATGAATTCTTTGAATACCCATGATGCTAATGATATGCAAAGCCACAAGCTTGGGGAAGCTATGTTTGATGAAGATGATATTTTTTGTCCCCCAAGCTTTGATAAGCAAATTTACTATGATGAAAGCATGCCTCCTATCTATGATGATTATATTGATGAAAGTGGGTTGTGAAGAGTGTCAGCTTTAGGAAGTAATGACCCCACTATTTTGGAGGATGTTAAATCTTATAATATTTATGAAAGTGGATTTGGAGAGGTCATGACTTTATTTAGTGATGTATCCACTATTTCGGAAGAGGTTTCAATTGATTATGATGAGAACAAAGTTGCTACTTATGATGATTATTGTGATGAAACTTATGCTATAAAGAGTAGTGATGAGTATATTTATAAAACTTGTCATGATTATGAGTACTCTTTCTCTGAACATTACTCTTTTAATGTGGAAACAATTTATAGTATTCAAGTCTCTTATGATACTCCCACTATTCCGAATGAGAAGAATTTTGCTTATGTGGAGAGTAGTAAATTTTTTATGCAAGTAGATCATGAAAATAATGCTTTAGGTGCTGGTTATATTGTTTAATTCATTCATTATGCTACTGAAAATTATTATGAGGGAGGAATATATGCTTGTAGGAATTGCAATAATATCAAGTTTCCTCTCTATGTGCTTAAAGTTTTGAAGTTATGCTTGTTTTGCCTTCCTATGCTAGTTGATTGTTGTTCCCATAAGTTGTTTGCTCACAAAATCCCTATGCATAGAAAGTGGGTTAGACTTAAATATGCTAGTCATATTCTTCATGATGCTCTCTTTATGTTTCAATTCTTATCTTTTATGGGAGCATCATTGAAATCATCATGCCTAGCTAGGGGCGTTAAACGTTAGCGCTTGTTGGGAGGCAACCCAATTTTATTTTAGTTTCTTGCTTTTTGGTTCTGTTTAGTAATAAATAATTGATCTAGCCTCTGGTTATATGTGGTTTTATGTTTTAATTAGTGTTTGTGCCAAGTAAGAGCTATAGGATCTTCTTGGATGATAGTTATTTGATCTTGCTGAAAATTCCAGAAACTTTCTGTTCATGAAAACAATTGTTTAAAATCACCAGAACGTGATACAATACTGATTCCAATTGCAGCAGATCAATAATCAAATTATCTAGGTCTTCCTATTTTGGTAGAATTTTTTTGAGTTCCAGAAGTTTGCGTTAGTTACAGATTAATACAGACTGTTCTGTTTTTGACAGATTCTGTTTTTCGTGTGTTGTTTGCTTATTTTGATGACTCTATGGATAGTAAAATAGTTTATAAACCATAGAGAAGTTGGAATACAGTAAGTTTAACATCAATATAAATAAAGAATGAGTTCATTACAGTACCTTGAAGTGGTGTTTTGTTTTCTTTCGCTAACGGAGCTTACGAGTTTTCTGTTGAGTGTTGTGTTGTGAAGTTTTCAAGTTTTGGGTAAAGATTCGATGGACTATGGAATAAGGAGTGGCAAGAGCCTAAGCTTTGGGATGCCCAAGGCACCCCAAGGTAATATTCAAGGACAACCAAGAGCCTAAGCTTGGGGATTCCCCGGAAGGCATCCCCTCTTTCATCTTCGTTCATCGGTAACTTTACTTGGAGCTATATTTTTATTCACCACATGTTATGTGTTTTGCTTGGAGCATCATTTTATTTTCTTTAGCTTTGCTTGCTGTTTGAATAAAATACCAAGATCTGAAATTCTTAAATGAGAGAGAGTCTTCACATAGCTACATAATTATTTAACTACTCATTGATCTTCACTTATATCTTTTTGGAGTAGTTTGTCATTTACTCGTGTGCTTCACTTATATCCTATGAGTAAATGGTTGAATGATTTGAATGTCATAAATCTGAAATTATATATGTTTCACATGCCTTTCCCATGGGGATTAATGCCTTCACATATAAGAAGTAGAGGTGGTAAATTTTTTGAAGGTTAGCAAACGTTGTATTGGTCACTTGAACAATTCATGAAATAATATTGAAGGAAGAGAGATTTCACATATAAATATACTATCTTGGACATCTTCTATGATTGTGATCCCCATTAATTATTTTCAAACCTGAGCAAATTAGTTGAAGTTGGACAAGGAAGACAACATAATGAGTTATGCTTGGGTATATTTGTATAGAAGTTATATTGTTATGGATCCTCTAACATGTGGTGCTTGCTATTTAGAATCCTTTGCTAGCCAAAATATCTGTACTAAGCGGGAATACTGCTTGTGCATCCAAACTCCTTGAACCAAGTTTCTTCCATGAGTGTCCACCATATCTACCTATATGCGGTATTTACCTGCCGTTCCAAGTAAATTTGCATGTGCCAAACTCTAAACCTTCAAATAATAATCTGTTTTGTATGCCCGAATCGCTCATGTAGCGACTAGGGGCTAGCAGTGACTTCCATGCTAGGTGGGTTATTCTCACGATGAGTGGACTCCGCTCATCATTCACGAGAAAATGGCTGGTAACTGGGATGCCCAGTCCCATGATCAAAAGATCGAAATCAAATCAAAAATAATTGCAAACAAAACTCCCCCAGGTTTGATGTTAGTTGGAGGCACCCGTTGTTTCGGGCAAGCCATGGATTGATGATTGTTGGTGGAGGGGGAGTAAAAATCTTTACCTTTCTGTTTGGGAACCGCCTATAATGTATGTAGTATGGAAGATATTGGGAACTCTTGGTCGTTATGTTGACAATGAAAGCATACCTCTCAAAATCATTTTCATCTCCGTTTTAAAGCTTCGAGCTCTGGCACCTCTGCAAATCCCTGCTTCCCTCTGCGAAGGGTCTATCTTTTACTTTTATGCAAGAGTCAGTAGTATTCCTTCTCATTCCAACCTACTCTTTAGTTGGCAAGCATCATGTGGTGGAGAAAGGTCTAAGCATATATGGCCATTCAAATACATTTGAGCATGAATTATTACTGTTGACAGTACCCTTGAGGTAAAAGGTTGGGAGGCAAAACATTAAGCCCCTATCTTTCTCTGTGTTCGATGAATACTATTTGTTCTAAAAATATGCTTTGAGTGGTAGCAATCATGGAAGACTAAAAGATAGTTGTGTATGTGAAGTTTGCTGAATCAAAGCTCTAACATAGACTCTTCCTGAAAATAAGATGAATTGTAATTGTTTGATGACTGAGAACATAGTTTGTTAGTTTTCAAGAAAGTTTATGATCTATACTTTAACATGTGAATAGTTTGTTACTTGATCATGCAAAGTTCTATGAGTTGAGCTACTGTTATGACATATGATGATGCTAGAAACGGTGATTAAAATTATCATTGATCAAACTTGTGCACCTGCTAGAATTCACACTTCATAAATTATTTCTTTTATCATTTACCTACTCGAGGACAAGCAGGAATTAAGCTTGGGGATGCTGATACGTCTCCAACGTATCTATAACTTATGAAGTATTCATGCTATTATATTATCCATCTTCGATGTTTTATGGGCTTTATTATGCATATATTACTTTTGGGACTAACCTACTGACCCAGAGCCCAGTGCCAGTTCCTGTTTTTCCCTTGTTTCAGTGTTTCGAAGAAAAGGAATATCAAACAGAGTCGAAACGGAATGAAACCTTCTCGAGAAGTTATTTTTGGAAAAAAAGCAACCCGGGAGACTTGGAGTCCACGTCAAGAAAGCAACGAGGAAGGCACAAGGCAGGGGGGCGCCCACCCCCCTCGATGGGCCCTCCACCCTCGTGGGCCCCTCGTGGCTCCCCTGACGTATTTCTTCCTCCTATATATACCCATATACCCTAAAACGATCGGGGAACAGAATAGATCAGGAGTTCCGCCGCCGCAAGCCTCTGTAGCCACCAAAAACCAATCGGGACCCTGTTCCGGCACCCTGCCGGAGGGGGCGATCCCTCACCGGTGGCCATCTTCATCATCCCGGTGCTCTCCATGACGAGGAGGGAGTAGTTCACCCTCGGGGCTGAGGGTATGTACCAGTAGCTATGTGTTTGATCTCTCTCTCTCGTGTTCTTGAGGTGATGCGATCTTGATGTATCGCGAGCTTTGCTATTATAGTTGGATCTTATGTTTCTTCTCCCCCTCTACTCTCTTGTAATGGATTGAGTTTTCCCTTTGAAGTTATCTTATCGGATTGAGTCTTTAATGATTTGAGAACACTTGATGTATGTCTTGTCGTGCGTATCTGTGGTGACAATGGGATATCACGTGACTCACTTGATGTATGTTTTGGTGATCAACTTGCGGGTTCCACCCATGAACCTATGCATAGGGGTTGGCACACGTTTTCGTCTTGATTCTCTGGTAGAAGCTTTGGGGCACTCTTTGAAGTACTTTGTGTTGGTTGAATATATGAATCTGAGATTGTGTGATGCATATCGTATAATCATACCCACGGATACTTGAGGTGACATTGGAGTATCTAGGTGACATTAGGGTTTTGGTTGATGTGTGTCTTAAGGTGTTATTTTACCACGAACTCTAGGGCTGTTTGTGACACTTATAGGAATAGCCCAATGGATTGATCGAAAAGAATAACTTTGAGGTGGTTTCGTACCCTACCATAATCTCTTCGTTTGTTCTCCGCTATTAGTGACTTTGGAGTGACTCTTTGTTGCATGTTGAGGGATAGTTATATGATCCAATTATGTTATTATTGTTGAGAGAACTTGCACTAGTGAAAGTATGAACCCTAGGCCTTGTTTCAACGCATTGCAATACCGTTTGTGCTCACTTTTATCATTAGTTACCTTGCTGTTTTTATATTTTTAGATTACAAAAACCTATATCTTCCATCCATATTGCACTTGTATCACCATCTCTTCGCCGAACTAGTGCACCTATACAATTTACCATTGTATTGGGTGTGTTGGGGACACAAGAGACTCTTTGCTATTTGGTTGCAGGGTTGCTTGAGAGAGACCATCTTCATGCTACGCCTCCCACGGATTGATAAACCTTAGGTCATCCACTTGAGGGAAATTTTCTACTGTCCTACAAACCTCTGCACTTGGAGGCCCAACAACGTCTACAAGAAGAAGGTTGTGTAGTAGACATCACGGCCGCGTACGCAACGTGCAGGTGTGCAATGGGCGATGGGCCCATACCCCTGCGCGCATAGGATTTAGACCGGCGTGCTGACCTCTCTGTTGAGCCTAGGTAGGGCTGTGACGTGTTGATCTCCCGAGGCTGGACATGACCCAGGAAAGTGTGCCCGGCCAAAGGGGATCGAGCATGTTGGGTAATGTGGTGCACCCCTGCAGGGAAGTTTATCTATTCGAATAGCCGTGATCTTCGGTAACAGGACGACTATGAGTTGTACCTTGACCTTATGAGAACTAGAATCGGATACTTAATAAAACACACCCTTCCAAGTGCCAGATATAACCCGGTGATCGCTCTCACACAGGGCGACGAGGGGAGGATCGCCGGGTAGGATTATGCTATGCGATGCTACTTGGTGATCTTACCATCTGCTCTCTTCTACATGCTGCAAGATGGAGGCTGCCAGAAGCGTAGTCTTCGACAGGACTAGCTATCCCCCCTTTTATTCTGGCATTCTGCAGTTCAGTCCATCGATATTGCCTCTTTACACATATACCCATGCATATGTAGTGTAGATCCTTGCTTGCGAGTACTTTGGATGAGTACTCACTGTTGCTTTGCTCCCATTTTCCCGTTTTCCTTTCTTGCTGGTTGTCGCAACCAGATGCTGGAGCCTAGGAGCCAGACGCCACCGTCGACGACGACTCCTACTACACCGGAGGTGCCTACTACTACATGGAGACCGCCGACGACCAGGAGTAGTTTGGAGGCTCCCAGGCTGGAGGCCTTTACTACGTGGAGACCGCTGACGACCAGGAGTAGTTTAGGAGGATCCCAGGCAGGAGGCATGCGCCTCTTTCGATCTGTATCCTAGTTTGTGCTAGCCTTCTTAAGGCAAACTTGTTTAACTTATGTCTGTACTCAGATATTGTTGCTTCCGCTGACTCGTCTATGATCGAGCACTTGTATTCGAGCCCTCGAGGCCCCTGGCTTGTATTATGATGCTTGTATGACTTATTTATGTTTTTATAGTTGTGTTGTGATATCTTCCCGTGAGTCCCTGATCTTGATTGTACACGTTTGCGTGCATGATTAGTGTACGATTGAATCGGGGGCGTCACAAGTTGGTACCAGAGCCGACTGCTTGTAGGAATCCCCCTTTCCAACTCCTTGGCCGAAGTTGAGTCTAGTCATTGCAAAACCTTTACTAACATGGTTGTGTGGCCTATGGGCCCACGTCGCCATTGGGTGGTATTAGGATCTTTTATTCCTCGTCTATACTCTGGCTCTGATCTCTCTTCTATTCGGTTTAAATGATTTTACTAACTCTGACTCTAGGTTCTCGTAATTACTTCCTCCCGGAGAGCCCTTCACTCCAGATGATCGGTTGGTGCACCAGAAGATTTCGAAGATACTCTCCGATGTTCTCTCGAGACTTTGTGCCACCGCTTTTGCTATTCCCGACCACTGATAAATCCTTATGGATAACTTCTTACCCTTGCCATTCTTACATTCATCCCTAGTTGCTCTTGTTATTACAAGATGCATCGATTTGTTCTTCGACTTTTAAGAATCTCTTGAGCCATTGCATTACAGATCTTTGCCGCCTGAATACCCCTATGGATAATTCTCGCACTTATCGAGTATCCGCTTATCCCCAGATGATTCATGTATTTCACAAAAGTCTTCGAAATACTATTCGATCCTCCAAAAATCCTTAGCAGCTTATTGCTCTCCAAGTACTTGTCTGCTTGCATTATGGATGCTTCCCATATGTCTGGCAATATTCCTTAGTCTCCTTTGACACCGTCATTTTGATCCCTTGATTCAACATGAGTGTGGATGCACGCAATCATCGGTTGATCCTTTTAAATTATCTTTCCGGCTCAGATGTCATTTTGAACATGAGTTGGTTATCGACCAATCAAATCGCCATCGATTGTACCCCTAGCCTACTCAACTTATCCATCCTTAATCGGAGCATTTTCTTCTAATCCCTTGAAATGGAAATCATAATTCTTTTGCATCTGACTTTGATTTAGTCAGTTGTTTCTATAATTCAATGCCTTTTCATTGTTTCTTCCACTGGTTGTGTGCCAATGCTCACATCAGCTCCGTTATGGACCGTTAGATCCTTGTTGAATTTTCATCTGACGGTGTCCTTTGCATACAAAAACCTCGAGAAGTTCTTTCCTTGATACATAATGCCATTGGTAAATCCTATTCTCTGATTTGGCCAACCATGCTCTGCTTTCGAGCTAGTGATATTTACTATTGAAGCTTGTGGTATATGTTTCCACGATGCCCCGGTGGGTTGAACCAACACCTTCCCTAATCTATTTGAACCCATAAGATTTCACGGGTCATACTTATCTGGTATTGCACCAGGTTAAACTTTCAACAACTAATGTCATTTTTGAAACATGAGAAGTGAATGGAAGGTTATGCATTGGAGAAGTGGGAGTCGACCTTGAACTTAGTGTTCATGCCCATGGACCCAATGCGGAACTTATCATGAAAGCTTCTTGCGAAACTTTTAGTCAGTTGGATAATTCTTTCGGTGTCTTTGAATTGGATCCCTTGCAACTATGGTTTCGGCCATATTGATATTCCTTGATTCCTTTTCTCGGACAAGTTAAAATACTTGTCTTTTGCAGGTCAATACACTTGTTAACCCTCTATTTTGCTCTACCTCCGAGTATTACCCTCTGGTATCTCGATAATATCACCGAACCATGTTGCTTATTATGAGCCTTCATCAAGTATTATTCCTCACCGATTCCAATGTTTCCTGGTTCTGAGTTGTTAGTCACTCAAGGACACCGATAACTAAATCGGGTCTGCACCACGATTAAACAACTCTTAGTAATCTCCTTTACTCACGAGTTTAATACTCCATCATGTCATTCCTAGCCTTATCGGCTACATCATTATCGTGCTAAATTTAACTGTGCTACCTGGTTCTTCTTCCCGGAGCACAAATTTTGACGGTGAGGTAATCTTACGTCGATCTTCCTCGTCATAACATTTCTCCTTGAACAACAAACATGATTTTGATTTTGTGTCGTACCCATGGTCCCAATAACCTTTTGCTTCATCATTCCTTTAACTTGATGTCATCGTCGATCGATTACATCTTCATGAAATCTCTCGACAAATGTGTCGTGATCATCATCAGCATTCTGAGCTCTTCCAGGATATTAATTGAATTCATGATGAGAAATACCATCCTTGCCCTCGATGATTTGTGTTGTCATCAACCACTTTATTGCCTTCCCTCCAACACAAACTTGTTCGTGTTTTGTGTATACCTTGAGTTCCTTGCTATCCAGCATTTGTTCTTCTTTACCTTGGAGTATTACCATCTTTTATGCTAAGAATGTTGTGAGAATTGCTCCACCTCTTAAATAATTCGTGGTATTATGATACTTCACACCATCACCATTGTTTCTTGGTCCCCATATTGCTTCCAACCGTAATACCAACAAGTGAGCGATGCTGCTTGGATGCTATACTCCTAGCAACCCTATTGCTTTGGAGTTAATGGTTGACAGTTCATTCTTAGACTATTGGATAACGAATCACCATTCTAACATTGATCGTGCTACCTAAGCCCATATTTCGAGTGCACCTTTCAATCAGTGTTTAATTGTGTATGCTTTCCTCATATCATTTGATCTGACAAATGTTATCTATTTGTTCACATGATTGTGGAAACCCACCTTTTTGGAAATCTGGAGGAATGGTCGTTGAGCCATCAGCCACCTCCTCATCCTCTCCTTGGCTTAATATGAACTCTTGTTTCGGAACTTGCTCCCATGGTTCGTTTCCCGAGAATCTTAAAATGTCCTTACGTTAATTTGTGTTACACCTTTCTTCTCGGGCATCCTGAGTCTGAGGTATCCTGACACCAACCAGATCTGAAACTCGGTCAGATATGATGGTTGGAACATTTTCCAAGAGTCATAGCATTGGTCTTTCTATAACCCAATAAGGTGATGTCATGCCTAGCACACCTGGTTGGAGGACCTATTGCAAGACTTATTCTATGAGTTGTTCCTGCTGGATCCTTTGTGTATCCAAAGTTTGACCTTTGCTTGAAGAACATGTCAATGCTATCCCGAAGCATGTCCGTGGTACTCCGATTTTCAACATGAACATTTGAAGCCCAATGCTAAATGTTTCTTGCTCAATTATCCAAACACCGTTGTTTGGGTAATGTCATGAACTTCCTCTCCCCTTACCTAAATGGTTTTCTACGTTAAATCATGTCATGGATATCATGCTCTGTTTGTCCTTGGGAAGGATATACCCCAGAAATATGTGTTTAAACACATTTTTCTTTCCATTGTTCTGATTAAATCTGATAGACACTTTTCCCTTTCCATTGGTTTGTTTAACCTTCCTTGTGATCCATATGATCTAAGCAGTAATATTCTTCTGCTTATGTAAACACCTTGGTGTACAACCGTGTCAGTAAGACCCTGTTGCATTTGTCGATAGCATTCCATAACCACCGATGGACGAGAACTTTGCCTATTGGTCTGCCTCGTTCAACGAGCAGGAAAATGGTTCTCTTCGTCCCTCGCCCTTGGTACCGACGTTGTTGCCAACATAACTGACAGGCTACCCTCTGACATGCCTTACTTACATGATCGTGCAAGAAGTCACCGCCCTTCCTACTTTTAACCCACATGGTGGGCCCATAACCCACAGTTCCATAGGATCGAAAACTAACTCTCCTGTACACCCCCTGTTCCCAAAGCTATTCCTCCCGTCTGGACTCGTATGTAATTCATGAGCCACCTTCGATGAGATTATCAATTCTGGCATCGGACACAATAATTATTCCGTTGCTTTGAAACCCTTTCACCTTCTGACTAGGCATTGAACGATCGCCTGGCTGCTTGAAACTTCTCATTGTACCTTCAAACTTTACTCTCGATGTGTTTTAATTGTTCAACTCGAGAGGTACTCATATGCTCATTCATGGGTTAATCCCAGATTATTACCCTTATAGCATTCTGTCGTTGCCGATCTGCCCCGTTACCTATTCGTAAGTACGATGAAGATCCCGAAGAAAGGATGCCTACTTCATCATGGTGACCTGAAGAAGAGAAATGAAGACATCAACGTAGTGGATTGACCGCTTCGAGAAGAGCAACCAAGATCGAGAAAACTCGTTAGAATTTCGTAACCAAATTCCTTCCCCCTCACTTCCCCTCTTAAATCTCGGGACGAGATTTCTTGTAGTGGAGGAGAATTGTGACGCCCGGATAATTAAGCTACAACAACCCTCTGCTAATGATGCCACGTCACTTCGATTACTGTTGCTAATCTCGTGTTAGTTCGAAACCGATTCAAATTCAAATTCAAAATCAAGCAAACAATAAAAGTTTTCAAATTTTAAAACTAAAATGTTCGGAGTGAACCAAATATTGCATATGTAGTTATGGTGGAGAAACCACGCCTCTATAAAATATTTAAATACTATAAGATGAATAAAACCGCAGCAAAAACAATTATTTAAAAGCTTTTATAATAATAAACCATCACAAACTATTGTAATTTATGTGCCAAGTTAAATGTGGTTGTGGCATAATTACATATACTAAATTAGGTACAACTTTGATATTTTACTAACAATAAAGTATATTGGAATTAAGAGAAAACAGTAGGGAAAAAATAAATAAAAACAAAACAAAGAAAAATAGAAATAAAAGGAAAATGGGACCCCCCTCGCTGGGCCTCGGCCCAACTGGCCACTTGGCTAGCCAGGCCGGCCCAGCCGGCGCCCCACAACCTCCTCCATATCCCCCCGCTCGGGGGAAAACCCTAACCGACACCCCCACTTGCCCCCACGATCCCCTTCTCCTCCCCCATCGATCTGGATCGGGATCGGCCCCAATCCCATCGCCCCCGACGCTCTGCGGCTGCCCGTCGCCGTCCACCGTCGCCCGAGGTCTCCGCCGGCGTCACCTCCTCGCCTACTCCCTCAGCGCCTACCTCATCGGAGCACCTCGCCGCCTCGACCATGATGCCGCCGTCCTCTCCGTCGACGACCTCGTCTCCGTCGTCGTCCTGTCGTCCCCGTCCTCCTCCCCGAACGGCCTCCACGCACCTCGACGCCCCCCTGCTCACCAACGCCGGTGAGGACCCGTTCGTCCTCCCCTCTCCCCTGCTCGTCATCGCGGTCGCCACGCTCACCCCGGCCCCACTCATGCTGAACACCACCCAGGCCACGCCCGCGCCGAGCTCCTCTCGCTCGCGCCTCCGCCGTACCCGTCGTCCGATGCCCCGCGAGCTCCAGCGAGCTCGCGTCGCCATCGTTGCGCCCGTGAGCCCCTTGGTCACGCGCCCTCCCTGCCCCGACCGTGAATGCACCGCCCCCACTGCCGTGCCCGCGCTTTGCCACGGCCCCGTGCTCACTGCCACTCTGACCGTGCGCCTCTCCCTCCCACTGCACCCCGCTCGCAGCCCGTAGCCGCCGCTGCCTAGCGCAGCCGTGATGCTGCCTACTACCGTGAACCGCGCCACTGGCTGCTCCCGGGCGAGCTCGCCACTGCTGCCGCTGTTCGCCGACCAAGCACCGTAGCCGCTGGCCACCGGCTTGCCTCCGCACGTGTGCGCGCGTGCACCCGTGTGGGCTTGGCCTTGTGCCACTGACCACAGGGCCCACGCCCTTGTATTTTTCCAAGGAAATAAAAGAAAACAAAAATGAAATAAAAATAAAAATAACAATATAATTAATTAATTAACTTAATTGATCCTGTTAACTAATCTAATTAACCATGTTAATTAACTTTAATTACATGTTAGGTAAACAGTCTATGACAGTGGGACCCACACGTCAGTTTGACTAGGTCAACTGACTAGTTGACTGCTGACATCACCCTGACATCATGCTGACGTCATAATTACATTTTCTAATTAAATTAATTTTGCTAATTCTAGAAAATGATTAAATCCTTTTAAAATTAATATAAAATAATTAGTAACTCGGATGAAAATACTTTGTACATGAAAGTCGCTCAGAACGACGAGACGAATCCGAATAAGCGCTCTGTTCGTCCGCCACACATCCCTAGCTAGCAAGCATGCAACAATCTCCCTTCCGTTCGTCTGTCCGAAAATGCCAAACACCGGGGATACTTTCCCGAATGTTTCCCCTTTTGCCGGTATCACCTATCCCTGAGTTAGATCACCCCTAGCACTACGTATTGCCATGTTATACTTTGTGATGCTTTGATTGCTCTGTTATTTATTGTGTTCCCCTCCATTACTTCTTTCCGGTAGATCTTGAGACCGTTGCCGATACCCTGTGATCGACTACATCGACGACGACCCCTTCTTCTTGCCAGAGCAACCAGGCAAGCCCCCCCCCCCTTGATCACCAGATATCGCCTATTCCTTCTCTCTACTGCTTGCATTAGAGTAGTGTAGCATCTTACTGCTTTCGGTTAATCCTATTCTGCTGCATAGCCTGTCATTGTTGCTACAGTTGTTACCCTTACCTGCAATCCTAAATGCTTAGTATAGGATGCTAGTATTCCATCAGTGGCCCTACATTCTTGTCCGTCTGCCATGCTATACTACCGAGCTGTGATCACTCGGGAGGTGATCACGGGTATATACTTGTACACATTATATGATACATGTGGTGACTAAAGTCGGGTTGGCTCGTAGAGTACCCGCAAGTGATTCTGATGTGGGGGCTGAAAGGACAGGTGGCTCCATCCCGGTAGAGGTGGGCCTGGGTTCCCGACGACCCCCTACTGTTACTTTGTGGCGGAGCGACAGGGCAGGTTGAGACCACCTAGGTGAGAGGTGGGCCTGGCCCTGGTTGGCGTCCGCGGTTACTTCATAATAACACGCTTAACAAGATCTTGGTATTTGATCTGAGTTGGGTCGTTGACCTTATACGCACTAACCGCCACGTGGCACAAGATATGGGCAACCGGCGTCGTGGTATCAGCCGAAGCTCTTTTTGGCGTTAGCGACTGAGCGGCGTGCGCCCCATTGGACCGTAAGCTCGCGCTTGTATTATGGGGGCTAGGTCTGCTTCCGGCCGCGTACGCAACGTGCAGGTGTGCAATGGGCGATGGGCCCAGACCCCTGCGTGCATAGGATTTAGACCGGCGTGCTGACCTCTCTGTTGAGCCTAGGTAGGGCTGCGACGTGTTGATCTCCCAAGGCCGGACATGACCCAGGAAAGTGTGCCCGGCCAAAGGGGATCGATCGTGTTGGGTAATGTGGTGCACCCCTGCAGGGAAGTTTATCTATTCGAATAGCTGTGATCTTCGGTAACAGGACGACTTGGAGTTGTACCTTGACCTTATGACAACTAGAACCGAATACTTAATAAAACACACCCTTCCAAGTGCCAGATATAACCCGGTGATCGCTCTCACACAGGGCGACGAGGGGAGGATCGCCGGGTAGGATTATGCTATGCGATGCTACTTGGTGATCTTACCATCTACTCTCTTCTACATGCTGCAAGATGGAGGCTGCCAGAAGCGTAGTCTTCGACGGGACTAGCTATTCCCCCTTTTATTCTGGCATTCTACAGTTCAGTCCACCGATATTGCCTCTTTACACATATACCCATGCATGTGTAGTGTAGATCCTTGCTTGCGAGTACTTTGGATGAGTACTCACGGTTGCTTTGCTCCCCTTTTCCCCTTTTCCTTTCTTCCTGGTTGTCGCAACCAGACGCTGGAGCCCAGGAGCCAGACGCCACCGTCGACAATGAATCCTACTACACCAGAGGTGCCTACTACTACGTGGAGACCGCCGATGACCAGGAGTAGTTAGGAGGCTCCCAGGCAGGAGGCCTTTACTACGTGGAGACCGCCGACGACCAGGAGTAGTTTAGGAGGATCCCAGGCAGGAGGCCTGCGCCTCTTTCGATCTGTATCCCAGTTTGTGCTAGCCTTCTTAAGGCAAACTTGTTTAACTTATGTCTGTACTCAGATATTGTTGCTTTCGCTGACTCGTCGATGATCGAGCACTTGTATTCGAGCCCTCGAGGCCCCTGGCTTGTATTATGATGCTTGTATGACTTATTTATGTTTTTAGAGTTGTGTTGTGATATCTTTCCGTGAGTCCCCGATCTTGATCGTACATGTTTGCGTGCATGATTAGTGTACGATTGAATCGGGGGCTTAATCAGGACTAAGGTCATGATAAGTTAAAGTTCAATTAATCATATTACTTAAGAACTCCCACTTAGATAGACATCCCTCTAGTCATCTAAATAATCACGTGATCGAAATCAACTAAACCATGTCCGATCATCACGTGAGATGTAGTAGTTTTCAATGGTGAACATCACTATGTTGATCATATCCACTATATGATTCACGCTCGACCTTTCGGTCTCCAGTGTTTCGAGGCCATATCTGTATAAGCTAGGCTCGTCAGGTTTAACCCGAGTATTCTGCGTGTTGCAAAACTGGCTTGCACCTGTTGTATGTGAATGTAGAGCTTATCACACCCGATCATCACGTGGTGTCTCAGCACGAAGAACTGTCGCAACGGTGTATACTCAGGGAGAACACTTATACCTTGAAATTTTGGGTAAGAGATCATCTTATAAAGCTACCGCCGAACCAAGCAAAATAAGATGTATAAAAGATAAACATCACATGCAATCAAAATATGTGATATGATATGGCCATCACCATCTTGTGCCTTTGATCTCCATCTCCAAAGTACCGTCATGATTTCTATCGTCACCGGCATGACACCATGATCTCCATCATCTTGATCTGTATCGACGTGTCGTCACATGGTTGTCTCGCCAACTATTGCTATCGCATAGCGATAAAGTAAAGCAATTATATGGCGCTTGCATCTTATGCATTAAAGAGACAACCATAAGGCTTCTCCCAGTTGCCGATAACTTCAACAAAACATGATCATCTCATAATACAACTTATATCTCATCACGTCTTGACCATATCACATCACAACAAGTCCTGCAAAAACAAGTTAGACGTCCTCTACTTTGTTGCTGCAAGTTTTACGTGGCTGCTACGGGCTGAGAAAGAACCGTTCTTACCTACGCATCAAAACCACAATGATTTTTTGTCAAGTATGTGCTATTTTAACCTTCAATAAGGACCGGGCGTAGCCACACTCGATTCAACTAAAGTTGGAGAAACTGACACCCGCCAGCCACCTGTGTGCGAAGAACGTCGGTAGAACCAGTCTCACGTAAGCGTACGCGTATTGTCGGTCCGGGCCGCTTCATCCAACAATACCGCCGAATCAAAGTATGACATGCTGGTAAGCAGTATGACTATTATGGCCCACAACTCACTTGTGTTCAACTCGTGCATATAACATCTACGCATAGACCTGGCTCGGATGCCACTGTTGGGGAACGTAGTAATTTCAAAAAAAAATCCTACGCACACGCAAGATCATGTTGATGCATAGCAACGAGAGGGGAGAGTGTTGTCTACGTACCCTCGTAGACCGTAAGAGGAAGCGTTATGACAACGCGGTTGATGTAGTCGTACGTCTTCACGATCGACCGATCCTAGTACCGAAAGTACGGCACCTCCGCGATCTGCACACGTTCGGCTCGGTGACGTCCCACGAACTCACGATCCAGCAGTGTCGAGGGAGAGCTTCGTCAGCATCACGGCGTGATGACGGTGATGATGAAGCTACCGACGCAGGGCTTCGCCTAAGCACTGCAACGATATGACCGAGGTGGATTATGGTGGAGGGGGCACCGCACACGGCTAAGAGATCAATGATCAACTTGTGTGTATGGGGTGCCCCTGGCCACATATATAAAGGATGGAGGGAGGAGGAGGCCGGCCCTCATAGGGCGCGCCGAAAGTGTGGAGTCCTACTAGGACTCCCTAGTCCTAGTAGGATTCCACCTCCCACATGGAATAGGAAAAAGGGAAGGGAGAAGGAGAAGGAAGGAAGGGGGCGCCCCCTTTCCCTAGTCCAATTCGGACTAGTCCATGGGGAAGGGGCGCGGCCACCCTTGAGGCCTTTCTCTCCTTTCCCGTATGGCCCATTAAGGCCCAATACGAATTCCCGTAACTCTCCGGTACTCAGAAAAATACCCGAATCACTCGGAACCTTTCTGATGTCCGAATATAGCCTTCCAATATATCGATCTTTACGTCTCGACCATTTCGAGACTCCTCGTCATGTCCCCGATCTCATCCGGGACTCCGAACAAACTTCAGTCATCAAATCACATAACTCATAATACAAATCGTCACAGAACGTTAAGCGTGCGGACCCTACGGGTTCGAGAACTATGTAGACATGACCGAGACTCATCTCCAGTCAATAACCAATAGCAGAATCTGGATGCTCATATTGGTTCCTACATATTCTACGAAGATCTTTATCGGTCAAACCGCATAACAACATACGTTGTTCCCTTTGTCATCGGTATGTTACTTGCCCGAGATTCGATCGTCGGTATCTCAATACCTAGTTCAATCTCGTTACCGGCAAGTCTCTTTACTCGTTCCGTAATGCATCATCCCGCAACTCACTCATTAGTCACAATGCTTGCAAGGCTTATAGTGATGTGCATTACCGAGAGGGCCCGGAGATACCTCTCCAATACACAGAGTGACAAATCCTAATCTTGATCTATGCCAACTCAATAAACACCATCGGAGACACCTGTAGAGCATCTTTATAATCACCCAGTTACGTTGTGACTTTTGATAGCACACAAGGCGGTATTCGGGAGGTTCATAATCTCATAGGCTGAGGAACATGTATAAGTCATGAAGAAAGCAGTAGCAATGAAACTGTAACGATCATAATGCTAAGCTAACGAATGGGTCTTGTCCATCACATCATTCTCCTAATGATGTGATCTCATTCATCAAATGACAACACATGTCTATGGTTAGGAAACATAACCATCTTTCATAAACGAACTAGTCAAGTAGAGGCATACTAGGGACACTTTGTTTTGTCTATGTATTCACACATGCACTAAGTTTCCGGTTAATACAATTCTAGCATGAATAATAAACATTTATCATGAAATAAGGAAATAAATAATAACTTTATTATTGCCTCTAGGGTATATTTCCTCCACGAAGGTCCCTCTGTGCAACTAAATAGGCTCGATGGCGTCACCGTTCGACGATCAGATCCGCGTGCGCAGTTACTACGTTGAAATCCCCTCACTTCGGCTTAACCAAACCATCAAAGAAAATTGAAGCTCCAAACCCCCGCCGAGACATCAAAATCGATGGCTTAAAGTCTGATGGTATCCCCTTTCCCATGATGTTAGATCTGGTCGAGAAGCCACAGATTGCCTCCACCCAAGCATCGTTTTTATATCGGCCAAGGGATGGAAGTCATGCCTCGCCAGACCAAGCCTGGAACTCGGATCCGATGAAGCAGTACGGCGGCCCGATAATCAGTCCCAACACAAAGGATCAGGACCGACGTTAGATCGACCTCGGAATAACCTATATGGTATTTCGATGTCAGATCGGATTGGAATAAAAATTTCACTCCCACCCACCGCTCACGTAGAGTATCGCCCCGATCGCTCAGGGTTGGCCGACATCTGGTACCTAGCCCTCATCATACAAAAGACAAACGAAGCGGTCCGGCAATTTTGGACACACTTTTCATTTTCGAAAAATAAAATTCCAGATTGTACGGACTAGGAGGCCTTAGCGGCATTCCGTTACAATGTCTACGATGACAGAACTAGAAAAGATGTGTCCCAGGTGATTCCCTTGCACGGTCTTGTCCAATACCCATGTCGACATCACATCTGCAGCTGAGAGCATCCACTCTGGATAGCTCAACGCAATGCACACTTGCACCCATATAGTTCTCGCGAACACACAACCTAACATGATGTGGTTGATTATTTCATCCTCTTGGTCACGAAGTGGGCAAAGATCTTGGTGCGACAAGTCCCTTTTTGCTAGACGATCGGACATCACACACCTATTTGTTGCGGCCGGCCACATGAAAAAATGACACTATAATGGTGCCCGCGATCTCCACATGAAGTCGGCAATGGGCATTATTTCATGACCCGCAAACTTGGTTGCTACGCCAAGCTTACGAAGAAGTTACCTTTGTTCTACCAGGACCACCACACTATATTCTCCTTCCCCTCTTCCCGTTGCACTCCTTCGTGCCTCATCCATAGGAGACAAATATACAAGTAGGGTGGTAATATCCAGGTACAGGTTAATGTCCGCTGCCCAAGCCACATTCTCCATTGCCATGCAAAATCGCCTTGAAGCTCGTAGCCATTTCGGGATCCGGGCGTAAAATCGCGAGGCTAGTTCCTTGATACGGTATCCACCAACCCATGGGTCTTCCCAAAATAGAGCTTGCCTTCTGTCACCAACTGTGACTCGCGTCACTGCTTTGAATAGCTGAGCCAATTCGTCTGGTATTGAGATATCGAATTCCTTCCAAGGTCAAGAGTCATCCATCCTTTGCAGCCATGCCCATCTAGCCTGCATTGCAATGTTGAGCCAATGCATATTTGGGCCCAAGCCTCCCAGCCCACTTAGGAACACAAACGAAGTCTCAAAATACAACACAATTACCAACATTAGCCTCGGCCTTGCCGCACCAAAGGAAACCTCATATTATTTTGTTGATAGCTTCGACAGTCTTCATCGGAAGCTCCAACACCATCATTGCATGTAGGTACATTGCACACAACACCGACTGAATAAGTAACAAGCGTCCACTCTTCGGCAGTGTTGATGCCCTCCCAGCTTGGTCCGTGTCACGTCATTAGGTCTAATCTATACAAAGGTTACTACACATTTCGTGTCCATTTAGATGTTTGCATGCAGAGCACTGCTTCGGTATACCCCACCCCTTACTAAACATATAAAGGACAATATAGACCTTTGGCAGATCATATTCACTTTGTATGTATCGTGCATCATCCGACGTACGTATACGCCGTATGTTCGCGCACAGGCGGGTGTCCAACTAGGCCGGCCCATGAAGCTAGCGTCTGCGCCTTGTAGCGATAAAAAAAACACGCGCATACGAAGATCAAACACAGGATCTCTTGATGTGGAGGAGCGTGGTACACCCAGTTTAATTAGTAAGGTTTCTTGGTTTCATAGCAGCCCAAAGCCTGAAGGATAATACCAACTCAGAATATATTTTTAAACTTTGAACGCAAAACATTTGTTAAAAAAACGTGAATGATTTTCCCTAAAAAAACACGTGAATGATTTATGAAACGCGGACACTTTTCAGATTTGTGAACAATTTTTTGAAAAGGGAACATTTTTTCAAAAAAGGAACATCTTTTATAATTCCAATTTTTTTTGCAAACACGATAATTTTTTGAAACTCCGGACCAAATTTTGAAAAAACTAACTCTTTAAAATTTTGAGGGCAATTTTTGAAACAGGAACATAAGATGAACATTTTTTGAAATTTCTGAAAAAGGAAACATTGTTTTAAAATTTGAAGACTTGAATTTTTTTCAAAATCCTGAACAATTTTCTCAAAGTTGCGAAAATTTTGAACAAAGACATTCTGAACAAAATTTAAAAAATAAGAAAAATTTCAGAAATTCGGAAACAATTTTTAAAAATGCAAACAGTTTTTAATTTATAAACAAAATTTGAAAACATGAAAAATTCTGAACATCTTTCAAAAACGCGAACATATCTCAAAAAGACCTTAAAAGCCAAAAGAAACTAAAAATAAAATAAAAAGCAAAGCAAAGAAAAATTAACATACATAAAAAGAAAAATGGAACTAAAAACTCTGGTACAGGAACCTTAATCCATAAAAAAAAACCGGCTGGGGCGGTTCCTGAAACCGGAAAGTGAAAGCTTTAGATGGGCCCGTCCAAAATTGGTCGCTGGGGTCACTCGTGTGTGCGTTTCTCCGAGCTTATGTAGCAGAATACGTCATTTTTTGTTTCTCCTGTTTCGTTTTCTTATTTTTCAAAAAATGCTCCACTTTTCAAAAATTGTTTCAAATTTCCAAAATTTCTCACCTTTATATTTTTATTAAATATAAACATTCGCATTTAAGAAAATTGTACAGAAATTGCAAAAAATCTTTTGTCTATAAAAATTTCTCAAAATGTCAAACATGAATTTTTTTAAAAAACAGCAAACAAAATTTTGAACACGTTTTTTTTGTTTTTTCAGGATTTTTGAAAAACACTACAAAATTTGGAATTTTAAAAGGAAAAGAGAAAAAAAATTTGTTTTTCTTTTCTATTTTTTGTTCTCTACTCTTTTTATTTAATTAATATTTCTCCTTTTTGAACTTCATTATTTATTTTGAAACCTGTTCAATTATTTGAAATATTGTCTAGATTACCAAAATTATAGTTTTAAGTAATTTTTTAAAATTATGATTTCAAATTCTCTTTCCATCAAGTATTTATTAAATGTGTTAAAAACATTTACTGTTTTCTATTTTATCTCTTTATATTTATTAATTATGTGAAAAACTTAAAATTACACTTTTATTGCCTGTTTAAATTATTATTTTAAATTCTCTTTTTCTTCAAACCAGGCATGGATGCTTATCATGGGCACGTCCACCTGCTGGCAAAAGTTAGAGTTAATTGAAAAATGTCGAGAGAACAGCATATTCAGCATAGGATGTCCGGGTAGGCTAGAAGGCTTTGTTGGAGAGCATGTTGTTTCTCGACATCTGTTAAATAACTATGGTAAGCTACATAGTTTTATTTCAGGGATGGTAAGATTGCATGGTATGCGTTCGAAAGCGGAAACTACATAGTTTTATTTCAGCGATGGTAAGATTGCATGGTAAGCTCTGAGCGGCATGAATCCGGGCGGAGGGCTCGCGAACGAACGTGTTGGCGGAGGGTTTGGGTGGGTCCCCATTGTCAGATGCATATATTGCGGACGTTTGGACGTCCGCAAACTGCCTCCCCACATTAGCAAGTTTGATTATGTTTGTGTGTTTCGAACGTCCGAATCAGTCCGAACAATTTAGATGATCACCGTTAGAGGGAAAAAACATCTGAACTGTGTTGTCCGAACGTTCAAGGACGATTGATGCTCTCGTTGGAGTTGTCACAAGGAAGTCACTATCTGCAAGGAGATCTCATTATACCCACGTGCTTCCCTTGCCACCTCATTGCACCTATTAGGTTACCTCACAAGCAAGTTCCGGAAGGCTCCGCCGGCGAACTCCCATGGGCGCCTCATGCCTGGAGATTGCTGGATCGGATGGGATTCGGTCGTGCTCACCCATGTTTTTTCCAACCGTTTGGTTTCTGGAGGGAGTGGCGCAAAGCTCTGCTACTTGTTGCCATCATGGGACATGTCTTTTTCGTTCCATGATGAAGTCATAGGAAGAGAATGTCATGGAAGTTGTGATCTAAGGATCAATAAAGGTGATTCGAGTCTTTGCGGTGATGAGGAATTTGCTTGGTATTTCAGGACTCGTAGCAGCGGCATGCAAGTGGGGACGACAACACAGGAGAAGTTTCAGGTCTTACCTTTCACGGTGAAAATCCAAGGTCTGGCCTTAATTGGTTGTGCCTGGCAATGGCCTTTTTGAAGGCATTGTGTTGAGAACGTCTTCAGGGTGAAAACCTACGATCTATGATCAGGCGGCGAGGGCGCTTGTCCACTGTTTTATTTTTGGAGGCGTCGCTTTTGAAGAATTTGGACTTCAGGTGTTGTCTTGGTGGTGTTTGTACTGCTGCTTCAAGGACTAGATCACTGTAGCGGGACTTTTCTTTTAGCTTCTTCTTATTTACTTTTTTTTAGGGTGAATGACAGTGGGAGAGGCTCCCACCGACTTTGTATTACTCACAAAGGAACAATTACATATGTGTTACAAAGGGTTTTTGTGGCCCCCCGGCCATACAAGCTATCCACAGCCCTAGTGACCCAAATTTACAATGTAGTTGGACAGGAAGGGGCGAAGTTCCTCTCTGCAGTTATGTGTTAGCAGCTCCAAGAGATGCTTGAATCTAGCCAGCCATGCTCCGAAAGAATGCTGAATCCCTCTAAAGTGTTGGTTGTTTCTCTCCATCCATAGACTCCAAGCAGCCAAAAGAAATATATCCATGAATAGAGGTTGCCTCCAGTTATCCCTACCCCCACGCAATATAGCCAATATGTTGTCGTCTATCGGCCATGCCAATCCAACTTTATCCCAGCAGCGTTGGCTAAAGGGGCAATTGAAGAACAGATGTTCCACAGTTTCCTCTGGAGGGTTTTGACAGAACACGCATGTGTAGTTGCCCCCCATGACAGCAAAGTGTCTGCGTTTGAGCATATTCCTGGTATTCAGACGATCAACTAGGAGTAGCCACCCAAACATCTTGAATTTGATCGGGCTTTTGGCTTTCCAGAGCCATCCGAACGCCTCATCTGCCACAACCTGTTTGTAGCAATGGTTATAGAATTTCTTGGAGGAGAACCGCCCGAGCGTGCATTCCCAGATGTCACAGCGGTCGTTGGCCACCCGATTTTGTGCCAACCTCTCCTGGATCTCTTTGATTTCCTCCCTCGCCTGGGTCGAGAGAGGTAGACTAAAGATCATGGCTGGGTCAGTTGCAGTAAGAACCTTAGCAATGGAGTCGTCTTCATTCAAGCAAAATGAAAAAGCCCGTGGGTATATGTCCATGAGTGGGGAATCCTGAATATTATCAGACCAAACATCTTTCCAGAATAAGGCGCTAGAGCCATCCCCCGGGGTGACTTTAGTGATCCCTCGAAAGATCCCACTGAGTTGCATCACGTCCTTCCACCAGAAAGAGCCCACTGCCTCAGCTGCATGCGGTATTCTATTTCTATAGTAGGCATCCCAAACAAGCTCCACCCAGGGAACATCTTCATGATTATAGAATTTGAATAGATGTTTTAGGAGAAGGGCAGCATTCTGTGTTTTGATATCAATAACACCAAGGCCTCCGCAGCGTTTTGGGCGGCAAACAAGTTCCCAGGCCGCAAGAGAGTTATTCTTGACCCCTTCATCAGAGTTTTTTGCCCAGAGGCAATATCTACGCAGTTTGTCCAGATGTTCGATCACCTTTGGGTGCAATTTGATTGTGCACATTGCATATATCAGCATCGAAGTCACAACAGAATTGACCAAAGTCAGTTTGGCCCCGGATGACATCAGTGACAAGGCAGTGGATGTCTTCCTCTCAACTGCATTTACTAGCGGCATAAGATCAAGAACACTTGGCCTTGTCGTGCCCATTGGCAGGCCGAGGTAGGTGAAGGGCATGGAACCAACAGAACAACCAAAAACCCCAGCCAGTTCACAAGCACGTCGGTGATCAATGTTAATGGGTATAAGAGTTGATTTCTGAAAATTGATCTTCAGTCCAATCGAAATAGCATAATCTTCTAGGATAGTTTTCATACGGGCAGCCTGCTCGGGACATGCCTGCATAACTAAAATCGTGTCGTCAGCGTATTGGACAACAGGCAAATCACCCGCCCTGTCACGAGGGAGAGGAAGCTCAACTAGTCCTCGAGCAAAAGCATCGTTAACTGCTGCTTGAAGGAGGTCTGCCGCAAGGACGAAGATCAACGGTGAGAGAGGGTCCCCCTGTCGCACACCACATTTACAGTTGAATTTCCGACCAGGAACTCCATTAAGGAGTACAGAAGAAACCCCCGAGCCAAAGATCGTTTTCATCCAACCAAGCCATTTGTCATCAAAACCCATGTGCTTCATGATCTCCATCATGGGGGCGTGCTCAATGGTGTCAAACGCCTTGGCAAAGTCTAACTTGAGGAGGATGTTTTCCCTCGCTGAGGTATGGCATTGATGGATATATTCAAACGACCACGCCAGGCAATCTTGGATTGTCCTCCCTTTGAGGAAACCGTACTGGTTTTTGTGGATGATTTTGAGGATGACTTTCTATAGCCGGTTAGCCAAGATCTTAGTGATGATTTTCAGACAACAATTCAGTAAGGTAATTGGTCTATAATCATTTGCAGTTTCTGGAGAAGGGATCTTAGGGATCAAGGTGATGTACCCCTCACTAATGCTGGTGATATCCAGCCCTCCAGCATGAAAGGCATGGCACAGCTCATAGAAGTCCGACTTGATGATCTGCCAGCAGCTCTTAAGAAAACAACCGTTAAAACCATCAGGACCCGGAGCCCGGTCACTCGGCATTTCCTTAATAACAGTGTCAATCTCGTCATTGGAAAAAGGTGCCGACAATTGATCCAGTCCCTCGATCCGACGGATGATTCTAGAAAGATCAAAATGCATGTTAGTGGGTTTAGAAGAACCCAAACGATCCTTATAGGTTTTGAACAACACCCCTTCCTTGCCAACGTGGTCATGGATTTCCACAGCACCATCACGAAGCGTGGCGATAGAATTATGTCTATATCTCTCAGTGGCCAGAGATTGAAAGAGCTTGGTGTTTTCATCCGCAAATCTGAAGTATCTGATCGTGCATCTTTTGCTCCAGTACTCGTTCTGAAACTGTAGCAATGTCTGCAAGTGAGATTTCAAAATCTTCTGAAAGTTTGACTCCTGGATAAATAGAGGTCTTTTGTCCTCGAGATTATGCATCCTAGCTAGAGATTCATTACTGTTCTGGATCATGATTTTCAGCTTTGAGATATCTCTGCTCCATCTCTTGAGATCATATCGCAGAGTTTTCAGTTTTTTACAAATGCGGGCAGCAGCGTTCGGGGCATGGCATGCCTTGGACCAAGAGGCGGCAACCACATCCATAGACCCAGAATGGTTAACCCAAAAATTCTCAAAACGGAAAAGCTTGGACTTGGGGATAGTAGATTCAATTCTAACCACACACGGAACATGATCAGACACCGGTTTCCCCAATGGCAAGACCATCGTGTTTGGGAAAGAGGTAGTCCAATAAGAGGACGAAAAGAACCAATCTAGCTGTTCGAGCAGGGGGTCAGCTTGCATATTACTCCAGGTATATGTTCTGCCCTTCACAGGTAGCTCCATCAAAGACTGCGCTCGAATGATTTCGTTAAATAACAACATGTCCGCAGCGTCACCCCCAGGTTTGTTTCTATTATTCGTGGAACGAATAAAGTTGAAATCTCCAAGGATCAACCAATTTTCATCATCAGGTATATTTAGGTCAAATAACCAGTTAGTAAAATCCACCCGACGCTGACCAGAGCATGGACCATAGACATTGATCAATTTCCAAGAATCATTAGACTGAGTAGCAACAAAAGAGACACCCACAGCGAACGAGTCAACATACCAAGGCGTGCCCACAAACACAGAGCTATTCCATATGATAACAAGACCACCAGAGGCACCCACTGATGGGGCAAACACAAATTTATCGAAACACTTAGGGCAGAAAGTTTTAATAAACGCCAGATCAAAAGAGTCACGCTTTGTTTCCTGGATACATAGCACAGAACATCCACTAGTATCAATAGCATTCCTAAGAGCCAAAGTTTTAGCATCAGAGTTGATGCCCCTGATGTTCCACGACAGAACATTCCACGACTTATTCATGAACAAGAGAAAATTCAGTCTCCAGCTCCAGTGGACGAGCGCTGATCATCCAGCAGCTTCTCGGGAGAAAGAACATCTTGCGCAATCCCGCAGCGTCTACCCATCTGTTGAAGATCTTCAATCGTCATAGGAGGGGGACAAGCATCAGACCGAACCTGCACGGGGGCAGCAGCCAAAGAAACAGCTGTGATAAAAGAAGTCTCGCGTGGTTTCACCCGTGACTTAGAGCGCTTGGTGTCAGAGACGTGATTGATCTTGAAACCATCATACTTATTAGATCGAGTGCTTCTTCTGACAGTGGTTGTGTCAAGAGGCACTAGCACATTGCGGGACTGGGGAGCATTATAAAGAGAAGTAGAAGCAATCACCTGAAGAGCAGTCTCTTGATCAGACAGGGGCACTGACTGTAACTCTGTATCTTGAGAGACAAGTCGTGAGATCGCCTTGAGACCAGGAGAGTGAGCCGCCCTCTCCCAATCAGTATCAATCACTTCAGACCTGCACTCAACAGACTCCTGCAGCAGAAACGATGGTATGATGGCAGCCCCCAACTGAAAGATTGAACTGAACACCTCTGACATAACATCACGCTCAGGGACTATGCCTTCAAGCCAGGCAAGCATAGCAACATTCAATTGGTTCTGTAGAAACTTGAAAGGATTAAGGGGTAACATAACAGCCTCAGATGGCTGAAAGGTTAGGGCTGGCGTATATATGCGTTTGAGCATCCCTCCCATCCAAAGCAACAATTCATGATCGACGACCACAAAGAAGTTAGCTGAATCTCCGCCAGATCTGACAAACGCAAGACGTGCAGTAGGATTCCCAAGTACAAAGCCATCCGCCAACGCTTCCACCGCCTGAAACTCTGAGTCAGAAGACCAAATATCTGCAGGTTGTCCTGAACATTGTTTTCTGGGTCCACACCATCCATCAGGGACGGCCCGTCATACTGGAAGAAAGTTCTAAAACTGAACCCTGTGTATGGCGGAGGAACCACGGGCCACATAGGCCAACCATTCTCCTGAATGTGCACCTGGGCAGGATCCGGGGCGTTCCATGCCGCTTCATTCAGAGCCTCTTGAGCAGCCAACTCATCAATTCTTGCCTGCTGCATGAGAGTGTAGTAGGGAAGCTCATATGGGTGGGGTGATGCATTCAGAAGAGGAGGAACATCTTTGTTACCAACTAAGCTGGGAATAGTATTTCTGCCATTCAGAACATACACAGGTACAGACCAAGATCAAGCAAGCCCTGGCAACAAACCAACCCTGGTAACCAACAGACTGTGCGGCACTTCAGCAACATCTTTGATATGACACTTAACCAGAACTCTAGCTTTGTTGTGATCCGGGCGTGGCCAGACAAGGAGCTTTCCAAAATTAGAAACGGCCTTATGAATATAGTGCTCAGTCTGGTAATCCAATGGGAAAGCTAGAAACATAACCCAAACTTCATATTCAAAAGCAGGCATGCGCATATTGAGACATTCATCATGAGGTACTAAAGAGAAAGTAGAATCCTCAGTCAGAGCGTGAGGTCCCTCCCTAATGGCAGCATCCCGACTCTCCATATCCGCAAAAACCACACAACCAATTCCCAGCGGGTAAATAAAATCATCCACCAAATCATACTCTAGATCCCCAGTGATAATGCGACAGACCTCGGCCAGCCAGAGCTCCTTTTGATGATCAGGGACTGGAGGATGGACTGAAACAATAGCATACCTGTCATGGTTGAGGGGCGGATCATCTACCACCATGACATGGCGCTGGACGCGATGAGCAGGGCCACGGTCGAAGGTCGATCCAACCGGAGCGAAGGCGAACGGGCGCACTGGGAAGTTCGCCATGGCTAGAGTTGCCGGAGGTTTGGAATCCGCCGAAAGGGGAAGCGCCGATGATGGACAGAGAGAAGGCGATGGGAGCGGGGGCAATGAAGGTGGGGGTGGTGAGCTCGAGGACGCCGGCTCACTCGATTGGGGTTTTTGGCAGGCTGAAGTGACTACACCCTGACCGGGGAGGCGTATCATCAAGCAATGGGCGGTGGCCACTTCCGAGGAGCGTGGGATTTTCTGGTTTTGTTTCCAGACCCAATGGTCACGCGTATCCCTCACAACACGGGCCATACCAACAACCATAGAATTTCCAAACACAGATACCCCCAACTCACCCCGAGGCAAGATCCTCTCAGATTTTGTTACTGGTAATGATTTTTGTGCCCAAACTAAATGCGGTAGAAATTTGCAAGATCTGGGCTTACGGGCCGCATGACCCAGACGGTGACAAAGCGTGCAACGACGAAGCCCAGGACAAAGCCTAGTCATGTGATCAATTGCAGAGCATGCATTGCATGGATGGCCTAAAGGGTCTGGGCCCACCTTGCATGGCACATGTTCATTGGAGTTTCTACGTGAAGAAAAACAGGAGCCATGCCCAGAAACATCCCCACGACTCTGATAAAAGTACCCAGTGCAATTGTCAGCGACATGACCAAGCCGATCACATATAGAACAATGCTTAAGCCGTTTGTATATATAATCTTTGGTTGGAACTGATGAGATTTGTACCATTTGCTTAACACTGTCATTATCATAACCAGCCTGCCATCCATCCAATATGGAGTAAAGAGTATCATCCGGGATGGACTCCCATGATCCCAAATCAAACAACCCACCTCGAAAAGAAGGCAACTTGGCCGGAATATCAGAGGAGATAGGTAGGGATAAGGACCCAATCCGAAAAATATCCGGAGAAACCGGAGCCCGAAAACTACCAAAAGAGATCACAGCCGGAGGCTCGCCGGAATGTAAGGTCGTCGGCGGCGGGATCAAACCCAAATTCTGAAACACGGGAATAGATGCAGGATCCATAGGCACATTATGTTGAGAAGATAACCATTTAGATTTGATCGCCGGACCAGGTGAAGAAGCCAAACCAGTCAGCTCAGAGTCCGCATGCCATGATTGAATCCGGGGGCGATTGTCCATACCGCGATGCAAATGAAAATGACAAATAAAGTCCGGCCAAATACGGTCCCGTAGACCAAAGATAAAATGTCCCACTCGATTTGATGCCACCGAGAACCGGAAATGACGATCCCCCAAGCAAACAACGTTGAAACCATCACTAAGCCCTCCAATACTTGACTGAAGAGCCAAACCAACCGAATCCACCGAGAGGGGAAAAGAGACCGAGGAGAAGGAAACTTCAAGGAAGAATTCCTTGGAGCCGGAGTTGGGGACGAAGTGGACCATAGATCCAAACCGTGCACGCACCTGTGCCTCGACCTTAAGGCCGGGGGAAAAGTCCCAATGGAGGAGGCCATCCATTGGGTTCGCCAGGTGGAGATCGTAGGGTTAAACCCTAGAATCGCCATCAGAGTCGCCAGAGGTGGAGAGGAGAGGGGTGGGAATCGCCATCCAGAAGACCAGAGGTTGAAGAAGCACTATTTCTTATTTACTTTTTGACTATGTGCATATGTAGTGCCATTATGGTATTCCGTTGTTGCAGAGGCTGGGTGTAATTGCTATCTTCGTGATATTAATATATTCCCTTTATCGAAAAAAGATATAATAAAAATGGCTTCATGTATCGCTTGGTGCAAAAGCCAGGGGTTATACTCCTTCTCAAAAGAGAAAAGTATAAAATGTGGACAACTCGAGGGGACAGAAACATACATTTTTCCCAAAACACATTATGTACATCAACCAAGCCACAATTCCAAAACCGAAATACCTAAAGGAAGTCATACTTCGAAACCAGACACTGCATATGTTTATTTCAGGGATGGTAAGATAGCATGATAAAACTCTTTACTTGCATGCGACATAAGCCCTTTCGCGTGTTCATAGAAGATGCACTATGCTGCAAGTAAAGGATTGACCACATGACCGACAAACAACACCACACCAGTCAAATCTTCTCGGATCACGAAAAGGAATGGGTGGTCTGCGATAAAATCTATCTCCATTGGCGGGTCTAACGGTAGTGACATTAGCATAACCACTGCAGCCGTTGCGGCTGCAGCCTCCGTTCCTTCTTCATTCAATTCAACAAAGGACTTGTGGAAAACTGACGAGACGTACAAATTCTGCTCCTCTGCAGAATCCACCATCTTCGAAAGATCGGCTTCTTCGCTAAATGGAAGATGCAGTCCCAAACCTTTGAGCAAAATGGAAGCTTCGAATCCAAACGAAATCTTGAACTTGGGAAGCTTGAAATGTCTGACTGGGACCTTCTCGGTTGGGGGATGCTTCTCTAGGAACTCTGGTTCCGAGCTCACCTTTTCGGCCAAGTTCCAAAAACCGTCATTTGCTTCTGGAAGAAGTATGTACATGGAGAATTGCCTCATGTCTCCGCCTTGCCGCTAAGGAAGCTTAAGTACTTTGAAGTTGTCATAGGACGAAAGATACTGCTCATTTGTACTAGACATGAATGGTGCTTGTACTGAGCTCCCGTCAAGAAGACGGAACTCGCCGTCTATGGTCTTGGATGCATCAAACTCCTATGTCCGGGCTCCTTTGAAATAAAGGGCATTTCCAAGAACAAGTCTAGTGGTGTTGTCGACAGATCCTTCCGGGAGGATCTCTTTGATGATACCTGATGTGATTTTCTCTACCCATGTGTTGACTTGACATGCAATTTCAGCAGCCTGAACCAATGAAAAGAGCAAACGCGCCGTTAAATAGTTTGCACAGTTGTCAAAATCATAAATAGTTATATGTTACATAATTTAGTTGTAGTTTCACCAAAGTAAAAACAGCATGAGCAACATTTGCATAAAGCATCTCTGCTGTAAAACAGAATCACATAACAGAAAAAGCGGTACTGTACAACTGAATCTGATGCCGAACAGAAGGACTGAGTAATTAACAGCATCGGACACATGCACATCACCTTAGTTTGGAAGTCGACGGAGTGGGTCTCGGCCTTGTACTTCCCAACGGCGACCTCCTTGAAGGACGACTTGAGCGGCATCGACGTGTCGACGAAGAGGCCATTAGCGAACGCGACGCGAGGACCGCCCTTGGCCGATGCGTCGGCGAGCACCAGCTGGACCACATGCTGGGCGAGCGCGTGGAGGCTCTCCGCCTCGCCTGTCCCTTCAGCACCGAGTGTAGCAGCCAGCTGACCCCGGGTGGCACCGCCCGCGTCGGCGGCGATGAGGCTAAGCGCGATGTGGAGGGAGAGCAGGGAGAAGGCTGCGTTGCCGGCAGCACCGTCGGCGTTCGAGGGCGAGGAGATGGCGGAGGCAACGCGGAGTGCAAAGCGCGTCTGGTGGGCGATGGAGAGGCGGGTGCCGGTGGCTGCCATTGCAGGGTGGTGCTGTGGGCGATGTTTTTTTAGAAGAACAGGGAGGCCCCTCCCTGGTTCCATTTTATCGAATGAAACCAAATCCAGTTTTTTACATCAGCTCACTGAGAGGAGCAGTTCAGAAGAAAGC
The DNA here is from genome assembly GCF_018294505.1 of Triticum aestivum. NCBI lineage: Eukaryota > Viridiplantae > Streptophyta > Magnoliopsida > Poales > Poaceae > Triticum > Triticum aestivum. Next base: position 52,696,285 of record NC_057805.1, read on the forward strand.
TGTGGCTTAAGCCACTACAGGTTTTCGCAAACAGGTTTACATAAGCAATGCGGCACGACAGGGACCGTAAGGGCTCCACACACACTACACAGCATCAGATGCAGATCAGCTCCTGGGATGCCTTGCGCGACTTCAGCGGCGGTGCAGTCACCGCTTGAGGGGACCAGGCAGCCACCGGGGTCGAGGTTGGGCTCGGCATCGTTGCTGCTTCAGAGCGCTTCTTGGAGGGGGACGAAAAGCCCACTGCGTCGTCTGAGATCTTCAGCTTGTTCCAAGGGGTCACCAGTGGGGCTTCAGCGCGCTTCAGGATCAGCCACTAATCATCAGTGGTTGTCTCAGTTGGGTCGCGAGGTGTGTTGTGAAGGCCTCCAGCCTTTCCACAGCCCCATCCGAGGACAGAATCACCCAGCTCTTGATAGTTTTTAAGATCAGCCTCATCACCTGCTTAATCGATGTCCATAAGGTGTTATTGAAAATCATAGAGTTCCTATATTTCTAGATACACCAAAGTACAGCAGCATTAGCAGTGTTGAGGGCAGAGTGTTTTTGTTAGCAATCCAGAGTCTGGCCACTGATTCAAAGTCAGTTCCAGTATCCACCCCGAAATGACTTGAGATCAGAGGCCAAATCTGTCTAGAGACTACACAGCCAAAAAACAAATGCGAGCATGTTTCAGCCTTAGAGCAGAACATACAATCAAGTGGCTTAATAATCTGTCTTTTCCTAAGGTTATCCCTGGTCATCAGCTTGTTGTTGGCAAGGAGCCATAGGAAGACATGAATTTTTGGTGGAATTTTAAGCTTCCACACCGAGGGGATGAAGACTGGTTGCACCCCCCTGAAGTTGATCACATGGTAGAGTGGACTTGTGGAGTAAACTCCTTTGTTCTCTAGCTGCCAGATTAGGGCATCAGTGTCATTAGTAAGGGTCAGGCTACCAGCTATCTCTACTACTTGGTACCATTGCTCCATGAGCCTGTCATCAAAATTTCTTCTAAATGTGAGTTTAAGTTGGGTACCATCCCATACTTCCCTGACACTTTTGATTTGCTCATTGCATAACGAGTAGATAGGCCAGAATTGCACTGCTAAAGGGGATGTACCAAACCAGGTATCTTCCCAAAACCTAACTTTTTCACCTGACCCAACCTTCCACCTGTAACCAAATTTTAGCGCTTGGATGATGGTTTTCAGACCCTTCCAGAACCTGGAGGCACTGGGGGATAGGTTAGGCGCAAAAATGTTAATCTTACAAGCCATGTACTTGTGATCAATGATCATTTTCCAAGGTTCTCCTTCACTTTCGTAGTATCTTTTCACCCAGGAACCTAACAGACACAAGTTGACATCTTGGAGGTTTGGGATACCCAAGCCTCCAAATTCTTTCTTCATACACACCATCCTCCAGTTGGCTAGATGAAGTTTCCTATGGCCTTCAAAATCATTCCACAAACAGTTAGCCATTTGAGAGTTGATCATCTCAATGGCCCATTTAGGGAACTTGAAGAAGGATAATAGGTAGATGGGGATACTGGCTAGGCACGCCTGGATCAAAATAAGCCTACCTCTATAAGAGAGGAGCCTACCTCTCCAACCAGCGATTCTTTTCATAATCTTATCTATCAGAGGTTGGATATTCTCCTTCCTAAGTTTGTCATGGTGTAGAGGGATACCAAGGTATTTAATAGGGAAGCACCCCCCTTTACAATCCAGGACAGAAAGGAAAGGCCTAAATTCAGAATCTACCATGTTAATTGGGATCAACTCACTCTTGGAGTAGTTGATCCTCATCCCAGAAACCTGCTCAAAACAGGAGAGGATAGTTTTGAGGTTGGAGGCATGGGTAATGTCATTATCCAAAAAGAGAAGGGTATCATCAGCATATTGCAGACAAATAATCCCTCCAGTGCAGACTTCAGTACACAATACAACAATCAAGTTACTATTAGCTACTTTGGACAACATTTTGGTCAGCACATCTACTACTAAATTGAAGAGGAGGGGGAAATAGGGTCTCCTTGCCTAAGCCCTTTCCCAGCTAAGAAGAAATTGCTTTCACTATTGTTATTTTTGACCCCAACAGAGCCACTATGGGTGATCTGTTGAATCCAATCAATCCATATACTACCAAAGCCTCTCTTCTTAAGAAGGTCCAGGAGAAAACTAAGGTCTACTTTGTCAAAAGCCTTTTCATAATCTAGCTTCAGAACTAAACCTTGGTTTTTCCCAGAATGGACTGAGTGCACTACTTCATGAGCAGTTACCACACTTTCCAGGATGTATCTGCCTTTGAGGAAGGCAGATTGGTTACTAGCAATTAGCCTCTGCAGAATCCTAGTCAGCCTGTTAGTCAGGACCTTAGTGAAAATCTTAAAACTACTGTTGATCAGGCTGATGGGTCTAAATTTTTTCATAGAAGTAGCATCAGGTTCCTTAGGGATGAGAGTAAGCATGGCAAAGTTAAGCATGTGTATGTCTAACTCCCCCTTATGGAAGTCATTAAACATGGCTATTAGGTCCACCTTAATCAACTCCCAAAAATGCTGATAGAAGAAGAAAGGAATCCCATCTGGTCCAGGAGCACCATCAGGGTAGGAGTCAAAGACTGCTTTCTTTATTTCTTCTTCAGTAAAAGGTGCTTCTAGGGTTTCATTCTCAGCAGGTGTGACTAGCTCATCTGCTGAGAAGAAATCAGAGTTCAGCGTGAAACCACAGCTGTGATCTTTTTTAAACAGATCTTTATAAAAGTCTCCTGCTACTTTAAGCATATCTTTAATGTCATAGACAGGCCCATCAGGGCCATCTAAGGAGTGGATGAGGGTTTTCCTCCTCCTTTGGTTAGCCACTGCATGGAAGTAAGCAGTGTTCCTGTCCCCTTCTTTAATATCTCTATCTCTAGATCTTTGCTTAGCTTTAGTTTCTTCCTGAAGCCAAATCTTCTGAAGTTCAGTATGAATGAACTTCATTTTGCCAAACTCCTCTTCAGAAAGGTCAGAGGTTTCAGATTTAACATCCAAAGTGTCAAATTCCTCCACTAAAATTTTCTTATATCTCCTAAGGTTAGCCTCTTCATTGGAGTTCCAACCTTTGGAGACTCTCCTGAGGCTTCTAATCTTGGTCTGCCAGTTGTCTAGGCTAGAAGCAGCATTGTTTGGCTCAGACCAAATTTTGTGGATAAGATCAGAAAAATCAGCTCTAAGAAGCCACCATTTTTCCATTTTGTAACTACTTTTCCTATGTTGGACATCAACCCCAGAATCCCAGAGGAGGGGGGTGTGGTCACTACCACATCTAGGGAGAGATCTACATGTAGCCAGAGGGAAAAGAGCATCCATGTCAGTATTGCAGAAGAGCCTATCAATAGTAGACATGATGAGGTCCACTTGGTTATTAGCCCAAGTGAATTTTCTGCTAGAGAGCTTAATCTCTAGCAGTCCCCAAATCTCAATCCAAGCATTGAAGTTATCACTCCATCTATGATTGATTACTCCATTACTTTTCTCTTTGGCATTCCTAACTAGATTAAAATCCCCTCCAATCAGGGTGGGCATGTGATTGTCTACAAACAAAGTGTGCAGCTCAGAAATAAAAGCTGCCTTGCCCTCTTCATAAGAGGAGCCATAGACTACAACAACCCTAAATAGATGACCAAGACTTTTGTGTCTTAACTCACAGCTGACAGAAAAGTTTAAATGTGACCAGGAGGTCACCTCAAAGACATCTTGGTCCACTCCCACCAGGATGCCCCCAGCAGTGCCTGTGGCAGGGAGGTGATGCCAGGCAAAATCTCCATACCCAATTAAAGATTTAAGATAGGAAGGGGAGAACTCCTCCTTCTTGGTTTCTTGAAAACCTATGATATTGGCATGGGTTTTAGCTAAAGTGTCTATGATGAGAGGTTTTCAGCCTGCAGCTGATATACCTCTAACATTCCAGAATAGGGCATTCATTTAACTCTGTCCTGGGGTGCTTGCCCTGCCTATTTTTTCTAACTAGTGACTAGAGACCATCATTAAGACTGGATGGTGGGTCAGTAATGATTAGCTGCTCAGAAGCAGGCTCTGCAAGCTCAGACACATGACCTTCAGTCACGGTCTGACTTTTGTTCAGTTCCACTACAGTGTGTGAAGAAGAAACACTAGCAGTATTCCTTAGGTCGACCTCTACTCCAATGCTAGTGGCAACTGAAAGAAAAGCAGGGTCATTGAATATGTTAAAAGAGTTTTGATTCTTACCATGTGGTTTCTGGACTTCCAAGTTCTGGACCTCCTTAAGCTGTTGAGCCTTTTCCATGATGATTCTTTTGTCCCCAGCAATCCTTGAACTCATCCTAGCAGCTTGGACAGGGCCCCACTTCTTGGTGTCAACAACAATTTTCATGATAGGAAAATTAACCTCGGATTGCTCTTCAAGCAGCAGTTGATTGGCTTCGGTGGCAGTATCCAAATCTTCATTCTCATCATCAGTCCCAATCTCATCTTCCCCCACCAGTTCCATTTCCCTCAAAAGGTTGAATCCCATAGAGTCACCTTGCTCTGAATTGAGCAACTGTTCAAGAGCTTGTATCCTAGGGAGGTACTGAGACTTAGGCAGCTGGTTTCTGAGCATAGAGGTTGGGGTAGAAGCTTCATGGGAGGCGAAGGCGTACTGGTGACTTGATTGATGTCTGAACGGCGGGAGGCCACGTGTGCGGATCTGGTTGGGGTGGGGGCACACGCTGCCCCCGGCCTCGAGCGAGGAGTTGCCGTGCGTTCAACGAGCGTCAAGGATAGGCTTTTAAATGAGTTGTAGGAAGACAGGGAAGCTAGAGATGAACGTCACACGATTTCTACGTGGTCAGAACTCAGAAGCTACAAGAAGGGGGCACATGTCCGATCCCCTGCAGACAAGAGAAACGGCCTTAACTAAGCTATGATGAATAAGCTAGCGTGTTCTTCTATCGAATTTTCACAAATAATCGGGGCTATAGGCAATTCTGTTACTGAATAATTCTCAAGGGCATGTCAGAACCCAGATCGAGGGGATAAAGCCTCGTCGCCGCTGTCCACACACAGATTTTTTGGCATCAAGAACCTCTTGCCATCATCGTTGTACCCCTTGCCGGTGAAATCCGAGACTTCGTCCTGTGTATTTTTTTTTGTAGGTGATAAATTATACTCAAACCAGAGTAGTGTTACACTCAGCAGTAGCTAGTTCTAGAGCGCAAGAAGGACCAGAACCTATCCAAGTCATTGTTCATGCCCATTGAGACTTCGTCCTATGTATTTGTGCTGCTGCATACCCGCCAAGTCAAGGCTAGCTAGACAGGAACTTATCGACTAAGCAAATCATCGAGAGGCAGAGTAGTCTCTGATCATGAATTTCACGTCTCCTATAATTTGTTTCTGTCGGTTCCTCAGGGGATTTTTTATTATATTTTCGAGATGGAATCATGCATTCCATTACACAGCAGGCACAGCCAAATCGCTGGCCAGAATCATCAACACATCATCAGGTGCACCCTCAGGCCACAAGCGACTGGGTTCATGCCCATTACAACCCAAGGCTGCAAGAGCATGGGCTACTTTATTACAAGTACGAGGTGCATAGTGGAAGCTAACATCACTAAAATTTAGATGAATTTAGGGGATTTTTTTTTGATGAGAGATGCCAAGTTCGTCAAAAGGTCCACTTTTTTCCAGATGATCAAAAGGTCCCACCTATACAAAAAACCGCTCTCACCGCAAGTGATCGAGGCGTTGAGCTCTTTGGCGAGGATCGCTGGGAAGTCAAAGTTGGACCTGTCAGGATGTTTTCCACATGATAATGTTAGCACATGATTCTTTGAGGCCGAGTCAGAAAAGTCTTTTGGTATGGACAGTTTCCCTTCGGCGAGTGGCAGTTATTTTGGTTGCACTTGAGCCTCGCCTAACTACCTTGGGCTTGGGTGCTTTGGTGTCTGGCTCTGATGATGTCCCTTGATGCTGCAGTTGTCTTGTCCCTGTCCCCAAGTTCTAGTGCCTTTTTTCTCGTTTTCTTTTTTCTTTCTTTTTGGGTTTTCATTCGGTTTTCCCTGATTAGCCGAGAATGTTAGGTTTTCGGGTCCGATTTTCCTTATAAACTGGACAAACTCTCTTCTTCTCAATAAAATGCAGGAACCCCCTGCCCCTTTCGAGGTGTTCTCGAAAAAAATAAGGAATCTAAAACATTATGCTATTCAAGGCCTAATTTGGCCCATCAGACCCACTCAAACACTAGATTACACTGTTATAGTTTCTCAAAAAAATAGATTGCACGGTTCAGCCTTAAGATTTCACGTCTCCTTGGAGTATAATGGCATCGCGAGTTTCCCGCCATTCACGTACGCGTTGGTGCCAACTGCAGCATGCATGCAAAGCTCGCGGGCCGGGTGCATATGCCCACCGTCGCACCGCGTACAAACATAGTACACGCATATGCGCTAACCCCGGTCAGTCCGCTGATTCCAGCTACTATGTACGAATCCATGTGGCCGGCGAACCTGGAGGCAACCTCCCGTTAGAGCATTACGCCCGGGTCTCTCATATCCTTCTCAAACGCCCGGACAAATCGTCCAGTCAGTGACCGGTCATAAAAATTCGATCCAATCAGACTTCTCAAATGGGTCTTAAACGTCCGGACTAACTGACACCCCTCATATCCAGCTTAAATATAGAGAGGATATGGGCGGCCCGGACACGCTCGGACGTGTCCGCCTGACAGGTCCGGCCCACCATGGATCCCATAAAAAAACCCAATCCGGCAGCGAGCTCAAGCCCTAGCTCACTCTCTCTGTTGAGGATATAACCGTTGGAGTCACCCGCCCAGGAGGGGCCGGGTTACCCGTGATGGTTACTACGCGAAGCCCAGTACCAAAGATGAAGACGGCGGATCAATAACGGGCCCAAGACCCGGATATGGCTTAAGGCCCGTAGCATTAGCCGCCGTTAGGGTAAAACTTGTAGTGTAAGGCAAGAATAGATAAGAGTCCGAGCCGGACACTCTTATGAGCCGGCCGGGACTCTGAGAGCCGCTGGGCGTCAACCTCTCTATATAAAGGGACGACCCGGCGGCGGTTTAGGGACAGAAAAGATCTCATCGAGAGCCAGGCATAGCGATTAAGCTCCCTGGTCATCGAAACCATAAGCAATACAACCTCAACTGGACGTAGGCTTTTACCTTCACCGTAAGGGGCCGAACCAGTATAACCCCTGTGTTCCTTGTCCCGTTTAACCCCTTTAAGCTTCCTAGTTGCGATGGCTCCACGACTAAGTCCTAGCACGAGGACATCTGCCGTGACAATTCCACGACAGTTGGCGCCCACCGTGGGGCCAGCGCACGGTGGATTTGAGTTCTTGAAGGGCAGCTTCAAAGGGCTCAAGGGATACGCTGTGGGCCGGATGACCAAGAGTCGTCGCGGCAAGCTCTACATCGACGATGCAACCTGGGGCCCCGACGCCGGCTCAATTGAGTACGGGTACCGGGTCCCCTTCGGCGGAATTCATGTCTTCATTGGCAAGATTGGTGAGCCGGGCCCTGAGCCGGATCTCTGCGCCGGTCTCATCGAGACGGCACTGCGTGCACGACCCGCCTGGGCTCTACCTACCTTGAAGCATGCTTTTGTGGGATGTGTTCATGAAGGACTCTCTGCAGGGTCTGGATCTGGTGATGAGACGGCCGCCGACTCTGACGGCGAGTCGTCCACAGATGAGTCAAACTCGTCGTATCAACTTCAAGATGGCAGGCTCAGGGGCTGTTCCGATGGTGACAGTATTCCGGACCCTTTTGAGCCACTGAGCCGGGTTGGAATCTTCATGGCCGGTGCACAGCTTGTTCAAAACCCTGCGGCCGGGTCAGGAAATCCGGTGCCCTCGCCGGCTCAGGTGCTGATGGATCTCACGGACAAGATGACGGCCCTGTTGACCGCCACGGTCGACCCGGCGGATCAAGCTCAACATGACGCGGAGGTGGCGCAGTTAAAATTGGATCTAGTGAAAGCCAAGGAGGATCTGGCAGCGGAAGGGATCAGGATGGCTACGGAGAGGGTGGCTCTCGACGCCCAGACTCAGCTGATTCAGGTGCAGTCCTTCCGGCTCATGATGGATCAGAACGCGTCCAATGAGGTCATGAGAAGGAGGCATCAAAAGGCCCAATTTCGACTCCCTCCGGTCTACGATCCTCGAAACCTCTTCAACACGCCAGGTGCAGGGTCTAGTAACCCGCCGGGGGTCATAGTGCCCGGGTCTGGGACCCCTGTTCAGCCACAAGTGATGGGGCCTCCCCGAGTGAACCCTGCCCCGCCTCAGTACGTGCCAATACCACCGGGTCATTATGCTAACCCGCTGGAGAACATGGTCGCCGCAGCAGCACGGCTCGCGGCTCTCCCAATTGACGGCGACTCTCCTACGGCTGTTGAAACCCGCCGGGTCAGAGAACTCCTTCAGACAGCGCTGGCACAGCAGGAGGCGTATTCTTACAGCCGGGACAGGATTCACTCAACCCCTCATCCGGGCCGGAGTCCGAGTTACAGCAGACACATGGTCTCTGCGACCGGCTCAAGTAATGTCCGACGCCATGACCCGCCCCCTGGCCATGGCCCGGCTCATAACGGAGCCTTTCACGCAACAGACCAAGACAGAGCGCGGCAAGAGGCGGAGCAGGTGCCTCAGTTGACGGCTTACCAGACACCCCCGGCTTATCCAACGACTTCCGTCGATGTGGGTATCCCTACGAGGACTGGAGGTGTCCCTTGTTTAGTGCCGGCTCTCCGCAATGAACGTCTACCCAAGGACTTCAAAGGACCTAGGAAGGTGCCTAATTACACGGCTGATTTACAACCCGGAGCCTGGATCGAGAGTTACGAGATGGCCATGGAACTGCTGGAGGTCAGTGAAGCGGCGATGGCCAAGTACTTCACCATGATGTTGGATGGGACTGCCCGCACTTGGTTGAAAGGGCTGCCACCAAATTCCATCGGGTCTTGGGCTGAGCTGAAAGCCCGGTTTATACAAAATTTCAAGGATACCTGTAGGCAGTCTATGTCAATTGTGGATTTGACTAACTGTAAACAGCAGGAGGGTGAGTCTACGACACATTGGGTTCGCCGGGTCAAAGAGATAATACATTCATCTGATAAGATGGATGCCGGCTCTGCAGTCCTAATGTTGGAACATAATTGTCGTTTCTTGCCCCTGAAGATGAAGCTCGGGCGGCTCAAGCGTGATTGTAATGATATGGGTACGCTGATGGCGGCTCTCGTCAAGTATGCCGACTCTGATAGTACCAAGGACCCCGCGTCGGATGATGAAAGGACAGGGAAGGGAAGGAAGAACGGCAATGGCAAGGGTCCTCAGCATAACCCGGTGAACCAAGGAGGTGGCAAGCGTAAGGCCGACGGCAGCCTAGAGTTCGTGGCCAACGCCAGCTCACAAGGTAATAACCAGCGACGCAAGGGGAGGCCACCTCCCCGAGCCGGCGGGTCAGGCCCGACGCTGGAGCAGCTGTTGAATGAGCCTTGTCCAAGGCATGGCTCTAGGGAGAAGCCAGCTACTCATCTATGGAAGCATTGCGCAATCATGAAGGCCTTTAAGAATTCCAATGCCTTTAATGGCAACAATGGCCCGGGCGGCGGCTCAGGCGCTGGCGGTTTTCATGGCCCGGGCGGCGGCTCAAATTCTAATCCTCAGAACGGTCAAGGGGGCTTTAACCAGCAGTCTGGCCAGGGTCATCAACAGCAGCAGGGGGTTATCAGACCAATCCAAAGCAGCTTAACGGTGGACAGTACCACGTATTTACCACAAGTCTGTGTAAGCGAGATCAGAAGCTTCATAAGAGGGCTGTGAATGCTGTTGAGCCGGCGGTTCCACGCTATTTAAGATGGTCTGAGCAGCCTATTGTGTGGAGTAGGGAGGATCACCCTCCCCGGGTTGATAATCCGGGTCACTTGGCCCTGGTGGTGGCTCCTCAGGTGGGAGGATATAAGTTCACTAAGGTGCTCATGGATGGAGGCAGCAGCATCAAGATCCTCTATTATGAGACCTTCTGTCATATGGGGTTGATTGATAGGAACCTCAGCCAGTCCAATACTGTTTTCCATGGCGTGGTGCCTGGTAAGTCGGCTTATCCAGTTGGTAAGATCGAATTGGAAGTGGCCTTTGGAGACGAGTACAACTACAGGGTGGAAAAATTGACCTTTGAGGTGCTCAAGATAAGAAGTCCGTATCATGCCATATTTGGGCGGCCGGCTTACGCCAAGTTCATGGCACGGCCGTGTTATGTATACTTACAGCTCAAGATGCCGGGTCACAATGGGACCATTACGGTTCATGGCAGCCGCAAGGTAGCCTTGGAATGTGAGGAAGGCGACGCGGCTTATGCAGAATCCGTTTGTGCGACAGAGGAGTTGAAGTTTTACAAAGACAATGTCGACCCAACAGATATGACATCTCTGAAAAAGCCGACCACGGAGCATGAGCCGGCAATGAAATTTAACTCAGCTGATGAGACTAAACTTGTTGATTTCGTTCCAGGTGACTCATCTCAGCAGTTTAGCATCAGAGCCGATCTGGATCCCAAATAGGAAAGCGCGCTCATCGAGTTCATCCGTGAGAATAGGGACATTTTTGCATGGAAACCTTCTGACATGCCAGGTGTACCCAGAGAACTCGCTGAGCACACTCTCAATGTTGATCCGAAATTTAAGTCGGTCAGGCAATTCCTTCGGCGGTTTAATGAAGAGAGGCGGAAAGCCATTGGTGAGGAGGTGGCCCGGCTCTTGGCGGGCGGGTTTATTGTGGAAGTCTTTCACCCAGAGTGGTTAGCTAACCCGGTGCTCGTGCTCAAGAAGAATGGCACCTGGCGGATGTGTGTGGATTACACGGACTTAAACAAGGCATGTCCGGCTGATCCTTTTGCCCTTCCCCGTATTGATCAAATCATTGATGCTACGGCGGGTTGCGCGCGCTTAAGTTTCTTGGATGCTTATTCTGGATACCATCGGATTAAAATGGCAGTTAAGGACCAGGAGAAGACGGCGTTCATCACTCCCTTTGGAGCCTTCTGTTATGTGTCTATGCCTTTTGGACTCAAGAGTGCACAGGCGACTTATCAGCGTTGCATGCAGAACTGTCTTCACAACCAAATTGGGCGGAACGTTCATGCTTATGTGGATGATATTGTGGTTAAATCCAGGGAGAAGGAAACCTTGATAGATGATCTGAGGGAAACCTTTGATAATCTCCGGGTCTACAAGATGATGCTTAACCCGGCCAAGTGTGTTTTTGGTGTTCCTGCAGGCAAGCTCTTGGGTTTCCTGGTTTCTAACAGAGGCATTGAAGCTAACCCGGAAAAAATCAAGGCAATCACCTCTCTGGCTAAGCCGGCGTGCATAAACGACGTCCAGCGCCTGGCGGGTCGTATCGCTGCTCTGAGCCGGTTTATAAGCCATTTGGGTGAGAAGGCCATGCCGCTGTACCAGTTGATGAAAAAAACGGATGACTTTGTCTGGAATGATGTTGCTAATACTGCGTTTGAGGATTTGAAGAGACAGCTGGCCGAGCCCCCGGTCCTTGCTGCTCCGGTTGACAAGGAGCCTTTATTACTGTATGTAGCTGCTAACACACGGGCCGTCAGTGTGGCTGTAGTGGTGGAGCGCAAGGAAGAGGGTAAGGAGCATCTGGTTCAGCGGCTGGTTTATTACGTCAGTGAAGTGCTCATCGAGTCCAAACAGCGGCATCCACATTGGCAGAAGCTTGTTTATGGTGTGTTCATGGCAAGCCGGAAGCTTAAGCATTATTTCCAGGGTCACCCTATCACTGTGGTTAGTTCTGCTCCCCTTGGAGATATCATCCAAAACAGAGAAGCCACAGGAAGAGTGGCTAAGTGGGCTATAGAGCTCAAGCCTCATGGTTTGAAATACGTGCCACGCACTGCTGTTAAATCTCAAGCTTTGGTGGATTTCATCAATGATTGGACAGAGCTACAAGTGGCCGAGGAAAAGCCGGATAATACATATTGGACTATTCACTTCGACGGGTCCAGGCAATTGGAGGGCTCGGGGGCCGGAGTCGTATTGGCTTCCCCTAAAGGTGACAAGTTTCATTATGTGCTACGGTTGATGTTTCCTTGCACTAACAATGCGGCTGAGTACGAGGCTTTGCTCCATGGCCTTCGGATGGCTAAGGAGATGAGGTTGAGCCGGGTAAGGTGCTTCGGCGACTCAGACTTAGTGGCTCAACAAGTATCAGGCAAGTGGGATTCTAAGGACCCTCTCATGGCGGCTTATCGCCGCGAAGTTGATGCCATTGCTGGACACTTTCAGGGTTACCAAGTAGACCACATCGATCGCAGGAAGAATGAGGCGGCAGACGCATTAAGCCGGCTAGGCTCTCAACGAAAGCCGGTGCCGCCTAATACTTTCCTGGACATCTTGCATAACCCTTCTGTTAAGGTACCCACAGAGGAAGACTTGGTTGTCCCTGACCCGGAGGCACAGTTGGTGGCGGCTCTCCACATCACCCCAGACTGGACAGTACCATATTTGGCATACATGACCCGGGGAGATTTGCCTGAGGATGAAACTTTGGCCAGACAAATAACCCGGCGGTCTAAGTCAATGGTTGTTATCAATGGTGAGCTTCATCGCCGCAGTGTTACGGGAGCGTTCCAGCGTTGTGTCTCCCCTGAGGAAGGTCAAGAAATCTTGCGTGAGATTCACGAAGGGGATTGTGGCCATCATGCCGGCTCAAAATCCCTTGTGGCCAAGGCTTTTCGTCATGGTTTTTATTGGCTGACGGCTCATGCTGATGCGGAGGACTTGGTCAGTAAATGTGATGGTTGCCAGAGGTTCTCGCGACGGGCCCATGTGCCGGCTCAGGAGTTAAGGATGATTCCAATTACTTGGCCATTTGCGGTCTGGGGGCTTGACATGGTTGGGCCTTTTAAAAGGTCCAAGGATAAAAAGACCCACCTCTTAGTGGCAGTTGACAAGTTCACAAAGTGGGTTGAGGCAGAGCCAGTTAGCAAGTGTGACGCAGCCACGGCGGTTCAGTTCATGAAAAGGGTGATATTTCGTTTTGGCTTTCCACACATCATTATAACTGACAATGGTACCAATCTGTCCAAGGGCGCCATGGAGGAGTTTTGTCAACGAGAGCATATTCGACTTGATGTTTCATCAGTGGCTCACCCCCAATCCAATGGTCAAGCTGAGAGAGCTAATCAGAAGATTTTGAAAGGCATCAAGCCCCGGCTTTTGGTCCCTTTGCAACGGACGCCGGGTTGTTGGGTGGAGGAGTTACCCTCCGTGTTATGGAGCATCAATACTACTCCTAACAGGTCTACGGGTTACACGCCTTTCTTCATGGTTTATGGAGCAGAAGCAGTCCTCCCCAGTGACATCCGTCATGACTCGCCTCGAGTGGCGGCTTATGTTGAGGCGGATAATGAACAGGCGCGCCAAGATGCTCTTGACTTGTTGGACGAACAGCGTGATGTGGCAGCAGCCCGCTCAGCGATTTACCAACAAGACCTGCGCCGTTATCACAGCCGCCGGGTTAAGTCCCGGGTCTTCCAGGAAGGTGATCTGGTGCTCCGGCTCATCCAAGATCAAACAGATGCACACAAGTTATCCCCGCCTTAGGAAGGGCCCTTTGTGGTCAACAAGAATTTGCACAATGGGTCATACTACCTCATCGACATTCAGGAGCACAAAGATTCACGCAAGTCGGAGGAAGAGACCCGTCGGCCCTGGAACATAGCTCAGCTTCGGCCTTATTACACTTGAGCCGCCGGCTCTCATAATGTACATATTTCTGTAGCCATGTATATATTATGATACATAATAAAGCAAGACCTCTGTCCTTTTCTCCTCCAAAGGTACATGTGTTATTTCCATTGCAGCATTACATGGTCACTTGGAGGTGGATCCGACTTACGATCGTATTCGAATCTAGCCATTAACAGTATGATCACCTGGGGGCTTCCTGTTCAAACATAGGTCGTATTCGAACCAAAGAGAACATAGCTGTCGATACCCACTTGATTGGCACACTGCCGAGCCCATCGGGGAGTTTCCTTGATCATATTTGAATCATAGCTTAACCCCCTTTGGGAACCGACGTGGGTCGTATTCGAATCAACATCGTTAAACAACTTTTAAGGTCATTTGGGGGCTTCCTGTTCAAACATGGGTCGTATTCGAACCAAAGAGAACATAGCTGTCGGTACCCTCTTGATTGGCATCGCCAAACCCACTGGGGGCTATATGATCGCATTCGAATTTTAGCATATCCCCTTTGGGACGGGTCTCTGGTCGTATTCGAACCGGAAGCCCCTAAGTTTTTTCTGATTTACAACAAGCTCTTCTGATTGTCTCAATAGTGTGCACGGCGGTTCTCACTCCGCCGGCTTAATTTTGATTCACAGTGTTAGTCACACACAATCAGCATTATCAAGACTGGTACACCGGAGTTGAGGTACCAACCTTATTATTCCGGGTTACATAAGTCGGATGCATACTTGAAGGCTTGTAAGTACGCTATTATGGTTACATCAAGGACACAATTGAGGACCAGTCTTGGGGACTTAGATTCATATTCCGGGTTATGTGTATGAGACTATAATTCTTAGTGCGATAAGCCGCCTAGAGACTTGTGACTTGTTTTTCTATGCAGGATGGTTAAAGACAGCTATTCGAGCTTAAAGAAAAATAAATGATCAATTATGACCCGAAGGAATATAAGGAAGCCACTTCAATGGAGTTAAGCATTCAACACGTGCACAATGGCACGACAAAGTTAAAGTGTTGGTCCTACTCTATTACAAGACTCCCCGAGTCCAAAAGGGTGAAGCATTGTTTAACAAGCATAATCATGGGCCGCTTCGAAAAGTCAAGATGCTTGCCGGGTCGAAGCTTCCGGCTCATCCCTCTCCGCACCTCCGGCTGCTCCTATGACCTGGAAGGTTGACGATTTCCAGTCAATGCCGCTCAGAGCTTCAAATTGGGCCTCCTCGTCAATTAACCCGGCCGGGTCAATGTCTGGGGCAAAGGTGTGCTTACGAGTCGGCGGGACCAAGCTGATGGCTTCATAACGCGGAGTGGGGATCCTCTGATTTTTTGCGTCGTAGCCCGGCTGGTACTTGGTCAGATCGGTACCATTCCCAATCAGGGTGGCCACCGGGCGCACGATCTTCACACAGGCAGCAAAGTCTTTTTGGTCGAAGGGGGTGCCGTCTTCCTTCAAGCTAGGGTATCCAAGTGCAATGTCAGCCGGGTCTAGCTCTGGTAGGAAAGCCTTGGCCCGGCTCAGAGCAGCTATGGCTCCGGCTCTTGCAGAGGCCCGTCGCAGCTCTTGGAAACGCTGAGGAAGAACGGCGAGCCGGCGAAGTACGTCCGCCAGGTGAGTCGGAACCTCATTGGATAGGGCCACCACGGCCAAAGCGCGTTGTGACCCGGTGTAGAGTTGCTCCACCAGGGTGTACACGGCCTTCAGCTTGGTCAGCACATTCTGATTAAGGTTGGCGCTTCTGGGGCCTGTTTAACAAAGTAAGATAAGCCGTTATCAATGATAGAGTTATGAGACATAAAGACTGTAAACTTGCTCAAAGCCGGCAGAAGGACTTACCGAAGATTGCGGCGACCATTTGTGACACATGGCGTTTTAAGCCGGAGAGTTCGGCGGTTCTCTCCGTCAGAGCCTTCTCCGCCTGTTCGGCCCGGCTTACAAGAGCAGCCTTTTCTTCGGCCCAAGTCTTCCTTTCAGCTTCAAACTTTTTCTTCAGCATCTCTTGAGCAGCAATGCTGGATTCAAATTTGGCGTTGGCCTTCCGGGTCTCAGTTTCCTGAGTCTTCAGGCGTTTCTTCAGATCAGAGATATCAGCCTCAAACTTCTTGCAAGCAGCCTGTACGATTTCCGGGTTATAGTATGAATAATTATTATGCAATTTTAAAGTCCCAAGCACTTTCCAAGCAAAGACACTTGGCACTTGGGGGTTAATGCATGTTGAAAGTTTCTATCTACAAAATTACCGGTTCATGAGAGTAAGCCGGAAAATAAGTCTACAACATATTCTATCATAAGTAGTAGACTTGGGGGCTAGAGTATGGTAAAGATGACTAAGCAGTAAGCAATAGAGTGGTACCTCAGACTTCTGTTGTATCTGTTTCACCATGTCGATCTCCAAGTCCCGGCTGCTGTGCACCTGATTGACATAGCCAGAGATGATATCTCCAATGCTAAGGTTAGCGTAGTTGGTGACGTCCAGCTTGGTCCTGCGGCGCTCTAGCAACTCTTCTTTGCCAGAGCACTTAGCCAACGCAGTGGGTCTCCCCGGCTCGACAAACTCCGTCCGGGTGATTACCACGTCCGGGTCATCGGCCGGCTGAGCCGGACTGGAGATGTCCGGGTTGGTAGAAGTCTCTATGGCCGGCTCGTCGGTTGGAGCGGTGGCTTCAGGAGCAGAGGCAGCTGGCGGCTCTTGAGCTGAAACCTCCGGCTCAGTCAAGACCGGCTCTTCGACCGGTTTATTCTTCTTCGCCCTCTTGCTGAGCTTTGCCTGGGCACTGAGAGAACAAAAGGTTAGTACAAAGGTATGAGTAAAGATAAGCACAACAAGAGATGATCATCATTACCCGGGTACGGTCTTGAAAGCCGGCAGGTTCGATTGCATAGAGTCGCCAGAGGAAGGTGAAGTTTCCTGATAATTTGAATCAGAAGAGTTGAGCGGTTGACGTATAACACCCGCCAAAGGATGACAAGGATATAAGTTGGAGATAACCTCGGTCCGGGGCTTCCTTGACGCCTCAGGTAAGCCGGAGGAGAGGTCAGCATCCTTGTTGGTCCGGGTGTGCCGCCGGCTCTCATGGATCTGTTGCTTCAAAAGAAATTGAGGATCTTGATAAGCTAAAGGATGTGAAAATCTTACTTTCCGGGTTAATCTTCGGACTTTCAGCCTTGGCAAGGGCTCCGAGTCGGAGGAAAGTGTCATTACCTCTTCAGTCACCGGGTTACTTGCTCCGGTATCATCCTGCTGATGATCAGTATCAATAAGGTGGATAGGAATAAACAAGAAACAAAACAAGAGCTTACAGATTCAGGGGTTACCTCTGACTCGGAGCTGTCACTTAGTTGAAGCAGCTCTGAGGCGGTAGGCCTGCTTCCCTTCTTGCGGGGAGCGGCTCTCCTGGCGGCTTTCTTAGCCTTCCTGGCCTTTTTGGCCGCTTCATGGTCATATTTGACCCTCCAGAATTTGTCATTAGCCTGAAACATGCAGCAAAGTTTTTTTAAAGTTCAGATGGAAACTATTAAAAGGAAAACGAAGGGATTCTGGTCAGTGACTTACCGCCGGAGCCGGGTTAGCCTGGCAGAAGGGGTTCAAGCCGGTCCTCCCACAGTCGGCTAAGCTCTCATTCAGGAGAGACTTGGTCATGTCATCCACAACATCTTCAGGAAGATCATTGGGACTGTGCCGCAGAGGGTCATCCTTCCGGCCCGTATAAGCACACATTAAGCCGGGGCGGCGGCTCAAAGGGATCACCCGCCAGGAGATCCAAACCCGGACCAGGTCAATGCCGTTGAGGCCATTTCCCAGGAGAGCCTTGATCTTATTGATGGTGGGGATCAGAGGTTGGCGCTCCGCCTGAGATAACTTGTCTGGCAGAGGGTGATTTGGTTCCAGATGCGAGGGACGAAAGCCGGGCAGCGGGCTCTCGTCAGCCGGCGAAGTGTCCTGGCAGTAGAACCACGTCTGGTTCCAGTCCTTTATGTGGCTTGGCGGCTCATCGTAAGGAAAAAGGCAGTCTCTCCGTCGCTGAATGGAGATTCCACCAAGTTCCAGGCTCGGCCCGTTGGCGCACTCGTTCTGGCGGTTCAGATAAAAGAGCTCTCTAAAGAGCAGCATGCTGGGCTCTCCTCCAAGATAGACTTCGCAGAATACTTGGAAGTTGCATATATTTGACACGGAGTTGGGTCCTATGTCTTGTGGCCGCAGATCAAAGAAATTCAGCACATCTCTAAAGAATTTTGAGCCGGGCGGTGCGAAGCCCCGGCTCATGTGATCCGCAAATATCACCACCTCCCCATCCCTTGGTTGCGGTCTCTCCTCTGACGAATCAGGGGCACGGTAAGACATGATTTCTTTCTTGGGCAAGTAACCCGTCTTTACGAAATCAGCTAAGGTGTCGTCGGTGACGTCGGACCTCATCCAGTTGCACGTGATGGGTGCCTTGGGAGCTTTGGGAGGCATTGTGAAAGACGAAGCCTATGACAAAAGGAAAATGTCCGGTTCAATTATAAGCCGGCCGACGTTTACAGTTTAATATTCCAATGGCGGCTTATGAGAGGGGCCTAATGACATATGGTTAATTGCATCGGGTTATCTAAACCGTTGCAAGTATTCGTGAGTAATTCAAATTGTTTACAGCTTTATCATAAATGAGCCGGAAAATTTACGGCGCATGGCTTCTTTTGAGCCGGAAACGTAAGCCGCCATAGTTCAGCAGAGGCAATTTTTCACTAAGTGTGGTGAAAACAAGTTTCACAGATCGCAGTAATTATTTTGGATCAAACGGTTGGCTAAAAGGAAAAGTTTCTAGACCTAACACAGACACAGAAAAAGTTCGAGGGTTTGAACGGAGCCTTTTTGCAAAGAAAGGGGATCTATGTACATTGGGAATGGGAGTGAAACAGCTACCGCAGCAGTTTTGTGCAGTCTAAAGATCGAGAAAAGGTGGTAATAATGAAATCTACCAAGAGCTCGCGATGAACGGCGACGAACACGGGAAGAACAGCAGGAACCCTAATGCGGATCTATTCTACGGAGTAGCAAGGACTTACGGGTGCTGGAGAGTTGCGGAGATCGCCGCCGTTTATCTGGTCACGTCAGGTTGATGCAGCGGCTTGAGTTGGTGAAGACAAGAAGACCCGCGGCGGCGGCGGCGGTGGAGCTCGAGCGCAGCACAGTGGCGAGAGGAAGAAGAAGATGGAGGTGACGAGTGGCTGGAGGCTCATCGGGCCGGGCTATTTATAAGGCGAGGCTCATAAGTGGGCGCGATAAACGAGGAGGTCACGGCGTGATTATCTCACCACAAAGGCGCCTCGGTTTTCGGGATGACCATTAAAGATAAGATCCGTTGGAGATATGACAGAATAAAAATTAACTTAATGGAAGATGACGTCGCAGCGGGTTACCCGGAATCCAGAAGATGACGTCACGACGGGTTACAGCCTTCACACAATTGTAAGCCGGAAGATTTTCTATCGAAATGATTGAAGATTGACATGAGCCGGCTCAAATCAATCTGGGGCCTAATGTTGAGGATATAACCGTTGGAGTCACCCGCCCAGGAGGGGCTGGGTTACCCGTGATGGTTACTACGCGAAGCCCAGTACCAAAGATGAAGACGGCGGATCAATAACGGGCCCAAGCCCCGGAGATGGCTTAAGGCCCGTAGCATTAGCCGCCGTTAGGGTAAAACTTGTAGTGTAAGGCAAGAATAGATAAGAGTCCGAGCCAGACACTCTTATGAGCCGGCCGGGACTCTGAGAGCTGCTGGGCGTCAACCTCTCTATATAAAGGGACGACCCGGCGGCGATTTAGGGACAGAAAAGATCTCATCAAGAGCCCGGCATAGCGATTAAGCTCCCTGGTCATCGAAACTATAAGCAATACAACCTCAACTGGACGTAGCTTTCACCTTCACCGTAAGGGGCCGAACCAGTATAACCCCCGTGTTCCTTGTCCCGTTTAACCCCTTTAAGCTTCCTAGTTGCGATGGCTCCACGACTAAGTCCTAGCACGAGGACATCTGCCGTGACAATTCCACGACACTCTCCCTCTCTCGCTCCGTCCATCCACTCCTCTTCCTCTCCGGTTCCGATCCCATCCGCCACCATGAGCAGCTCCGGCAGCAACTCTGGCTCGGAGCTCGACTACAAGGAGGACATGACCCTCCGCATTGCACTGGAGCGGTCCAAGGTGAAGACCGACGGCAGCTCCGGATCTGGAGCGTCGCCGCACCTCCCGCGCCGACGCAGCGCGGGCGCCGGAGCTGGACCCTCCCAGCCCACGCGCAGCAAGGCCTGGTCAGCACAGTCCGCGCCGGCCCCGCGCCGTCTCCTTCACCATCCGGGCGCTCCTGCACGCGACCAGTGCTGGGTGCTTGTGCCCGCGCCTCCGGCCGCATGCGCACTGCGGAGTCAGAGGCGTGCGCCGCGCGCCGCGAGAGGTAGCGTGCACGAGAGAGGGAGGAGAGGGAGCAGTCCGCGCGCCGTGCCATGGGACGGAGCCGGACGCCGACGAGGACGCGTGCCTCCTAGCCTGGGTGTACCGCTGCTCCCTCACGACGGCGAAGACGAATGCTCGCCGCCTCCGACGGAAGAACGCCAAGGCGCTCCGGCTAGCCATTGAGCAGTCGGAGCGCGAGGCGAAGGAGACAGCGGCGGAGAAGGCTCGGGCGGCAAGGCTGAAGCAGGAGCAGGACAGGGCGGTCCGTCGGATGAAGGGGCTCATCGTCCTCTCAGACTCCGACTCCGACGGCGGCGACAGCTGCACCTCTTCGTCCGACGACCAAGACCCTCCACTAGCCACGGACGCCTACAACTGCGCCGGTGACCGGAAGGGCAAAAGGCCTGGCGAGGAAGTGGTGATTCCGGCTCCCCTCCTCCTTAATGTTTATATCATTTTAGTTGTAGAAGTTTATGAACTTGTCCGTGGACGAACTATAATCTTTTGGATGTGGTGAAATATGTTTATCTGTTTGCAGTCGATCTTGTGTTCCTTTGCAGCTCAATTTTGTTGTCTCTCGTCTAATCACGTAGGATAAATCAATGTGTGCATGTGTAATATGGATATAAGACGCCGGATATAAGATAGGCAGATGCAAAATGATAAATACAACAGGTGCCCGATCAGTGCTTGCGGACACGACGGCGGGCGTTTGAGTGGCCGAATTTACAAGTCACAAAGCAGGCAAGCAGCGTTTTGCATCGAGCAATTTTTGCATGCAAGCCGGCACGCATGCATGTCCCTGCGTGTTTGGCCACAGTTTAATCTAATTTTGCTTCGAATGGAAAGTATAGCCTTCTTCGCATTTAAGAGTACGCGTACGCCGAACTTTCCGTAACGGAAAAAGATGGACACCTTTATTCTTGTTAGCATATGTGCTTGTCTGGTTCGATTTGTATGTTCACCATTAATTCCACAGTCGATGTACGTACATATTTGTGGTGCATGCGTACCTTATTCTAAGGTTCTAACGATCACGCGTGCTGCACACCAAGTCGATCGGTCGCTCGGATATACTACTAGCAACTATCACCTACTGACCTGACGATTTCCGCGATGATATGCGACTAGCCCGATGACAGACATACACACATACTATACGAGTCGAATTCAGATTGGGAGACCCGGTTTGAACAGCTACAACTCATTGCCGTGTGTTTTTTTTTCCTTTTTATCAATTGCTGGCAGAAACGTTGACAGATGTAAGTGATGACATGTGCCAGATGTAAGTGATGACATGTGCTCCCCCGCGTCGCCCCCGCTCGGGAGACTCGGGCGGGATCACAACCCTAGCCGCCGGGGGCTCTCCGTCCTTCCATCCCTCCCTCCGCCGCCTTCGAAGGACGCCGCCGGCCTATAGCCCGAGCGCTGATGGCGGTGGCGGGGGTCTTCCCTCTGTCCTGTGCCATGGGGGCGGTGCGGAGCCCCGCGGCGTGTGGTGGCACGGCCGATCTGGCCTTGGTGGCGTGGCAGGCCTGCCTTGACCGGCGGCGGCGCGGCAGCCGCCTCGGCCTAGGGCGGCGATGGTAGCGGGTGCGGCGGTTGGCCCTGCTTCGGGCAGCGGCCTTGGTTGCGTTCGGCGGCGGCGGCGGGGTCTGCGGCGATAGATCATCTGACCTCGGATCGGCGGCGGCGGCATGGAGGGCCTGGTAGTTGGGTCAGCACCATGCGTGGTTTGCCCTCCAGACAGATCTGATCTGGCCGGTGCGGCCTGCTCGATGTGCGGCGGCTCAGATCGGCGGCGACCCGTGCACACGATGCTTGATGGAGGTTTTTCGAGCAGATCCGGGTGAAAACCTCGTTCTCGGCTTGATGCCAAGACTGGCGTTGGCGACACTCTTTTGTGGCGTTGCCTTTTTGAAGGCATCGCCGTGGAGAAGCTCCAGACTTCTATCCGCTACCTCCGGAGGAAAACCTAGATCAGTAGATCGGATGACGGCGGCGCTTTGGTGTCGTTTCCTCCTTGGGGTTGTCATTCTTGGAGGCGTACGCGGGATCGAGAAACCAGTGGGCGGCTTTTTTTTGGAGCGGTGCTTCATCCTACACATTGATGACGGCGGATCTCGACGGTGTGGCGCATTGGAGACTCGGCACCCGATGCGCGGCGATGGAGTCGCGCAGGAGGAGGTAGTTGTCTGGCGTCATGGTGGCGTCGACGGCAGAGTGGTCTCACAAGGTAGAAGCCTTAATATATGCTCCGAAGACGGACTTGTGGAAGATGGCGGCGACGACATATGTGAGTACGTCAGACCAGTTTATGGCCAGACACGGTATGTGGCTCGGCAGGGGCTTCTAGCTTTTGATGATAGTCTTAGATGAGTGGTCTGGGTATTTGGCCCAGCTAGCACCCCTTCATCATATGTATAGGAGTAGTGGCATATGTTGCCAAATGGCAGATTCAGGCATATTATTGTAATATTTTGTAAGGTCCTCAATAATAATTAATAAAATGGGCGCATGCATCTCGCAGATGTAGAGGCCGGGGATTATCCCTTTTCTAAAAACAAAAAAAATGTGCTACTGACGTACACCGCCGGAAACGGTGAGAATACACGTGGCGCCAGCCAATCCCAGCTTGCTGCGGCGGCTCTGGAGAAGTGTGAGCTGCTCTGCTCATCTGCTCTTTCCAGAAAGTCTTGGGATCTACTCCTCTGTGGCTGGCTGCCTTTCCTCTGCAGCTCCCAGATGGAGAAACGTCGCACCGGACACGGTCGCCATGTGAGTGCCCACCGCCTCCCAAGTGATGTCCGGCCCGAGCCCTCCCTTCCACGCGGCGGCTCCCCGCACGCACAACACAAAGCCGTCGACCACGAACGAGCATACGACGACGTACTCCACTCGCTAGCTTGTCACTTCCCAAGTGGCCGACCTTAATTAGCAAATTCTCCAGTAGTCATGTCCTCTTCAGCTTAAGAAAATCCGAGAGCTCATTTTCTCCATGGCGGATGGTGTATTGGTAAATTCAGAAAAGGGAAATGTGACAGCTCCAACAGCCGTGTTGTGGCCAGAAGCTGTTCCTATCCTCATGGCGGTGAAGTAGCTTGACAGCGTAGCTAGAGTTACTGGTGAACTGAAAAGGTAGTTCGATCTAGTGCTTCTGAGATTAGTGTGCGGAGGATTCTCATCGCAGAAAAGCGTAATTAAGCAGTCCATTTCAGAGCGATAGTGATCGAACGCAGCGCGACATTTGTTTAAGGGTGTGTCTAGGTCTCAGTCGACTGAGACTTAACCAAGTCTCACTCAAGTGATATAGTATATGAGAAGAAAAAAAAAACTGAAAAGAAATTTTTGTATGAATCTTAATGCAACATCAATGGAATATAACATCGACTGAGACATAACGAAGTCTAAGTCGACTGAGACATAGCAAAACTGTTTGTTTAAAGCGGAGGCACCTCGTGGCCCAACGCACCAGATGCTTCCCTCTCTCACCCCGTGACATCACAGCGTAATCAACCATCCATTTGGCACGCCACCCCGCTTCCATTACTCCGTGATCTAGTGCTCTAGAGTACCGTAAGTACGTAGTTATTAGTTGATCCAAGTTCCATTTCCCCAAGAAAAGAAAAATATCCTCTTACTCTTCTTCTTCTTCTTCTTCTTCTTCACTGACCGTGAATCTTATCAAGTTCTGGACCCCCAAAACAGCCGAATCATCGTCATAATCAAAGTCATCTCCCCACACCACTTGGAAGCCTCCTCGTCCCTGCTTTCTAGTTGACCAAATGCTCCCACAACCAACTCTTCCTCCCTCCCGTTGCTTAGTCCCAAAGAACCAACCACCACTTCCTCACTCGGTCTCTCTCTAACACAGACACACACTGATGCATACACACACCAACAAACCACTGCATCACCACCAACGACTTCCCTACCACCACTCGCTCACCCCTCTCCCCCTCCCCTGTATAAAACCACCACTGGTTGCCCCGCCCTCTCCACCCAGTCACCACTGGTCCATCACACACTTCCAGTAGCTAACTACTGCCCACCACTCTTCCTTCGTGCCAGAGAGAATCAGCAAGCCACGTTCTTGCGTGTGTTGGATCGGCGTACGTGCGTGCATGGCGGTGGACGCGGTTCGCGACGTGTCGGCGATGCCATCGCCGGCGGTGAGCGAGGAGGAGGAGGGGCAGCTGCGGTGCGACGAGGGGTGGGGCAAGCGGAGGCGCCCGAGGCGCCAGCGGCAGCGCGCGCCCAGCGAGGAGGAGCACCTCGCGCTCAGCCTCCTCATGCTGGCGCGCGGTCACCGCGACCGGCACCTGCTTGGGCCGTCCGAGCCGGCGCAGGAGCACTGGTGCTCCGTGTGCGGCAAGGGGTTCCCGTCCTATCAGGCCCTCGGCGGGCACAAGGCGAGCCACCGCCCGAAGCCGGCGCCCGCCGGCGCGGACGAGCCCGCTGCCACGGCGGCGGCGTCGTCAACGACGTCCAGCGGCGCGGGCGGAGGTGGCAAGGTGCACGAGTGCTCCGTGTGCAAGAAGACCTTCCCAACCGGGCAGGCGCTGGGCGGGCACAAGCGGTGCCACTACGAGGGCCCCATCGGCGCCTCCGCGGTCGCGAGCCGAGGGTTCGACCTGAACCTGCCGGCGCTGCCGGACATCGTCACCGAGCGCGAGCGGTGCATGCCGGCGCCGGCCGACGAGGAGGAGGTGCTCAGCCCGCTGGCGTTCAAGAAGCCGAGGCTAATGATCCCGGTGTGCGCCGCTAGACGCTACTACCAGTAGCTTTGTCAAACTACTAGTCCGAACTTCCGAATTCAATCTTAGCCAACAAAACATCTCGATCAGGAAGTAACACTAGCAGTGTTGGCAGTCTCTAGAATCGATCATTGGCCGGCCGTCGGCATCGTGAAGGATATGAACGCAGCGTGCGCGGACCGGGAAAGTGGCAGTTCAGCGACAACGCACGTACCGGGCGGCAGGTGCAAGGGGAATGTCGATGGAAGAGACGGAAACCTGAACTGTTTCCACTGAAAAAGATACGAAGAAATAGACAGCGGAAGGTGCCACCACAACGGTGCAGCATGGAACATTTTTCTAGAGGGCGGCGACGATCGATTATTCGATGAAAGTCGTGGTACATCATGGCCGGGATGAGCTTAAGTAAGATGGATCACATGCGGAGTCCAGGTCCTCCCGTATGTCCGGTGCAACTTTGCCATGTTCGAGGATTGAAAATCAAGCTGATAGCTCAAGTTGGGCGGCCTTGTATTTCAAACGGGTCATTCAGCAATTCAAGAGATCTGGGGCATCAAGCCTACATGAGCAAGGATTCCCTAGATTCGAGGCTGTTTTCTGCAAGATGCATCGTTTTTTTTTCGAAACGAAGCCTCTTGGCACTTTATTGCAAATTTGGGAGTGTTACATCATTGAGTACATGAGGTAATAGAAAATTAGGCGGAACATCATCCCACTAAATCATTTCTTTTGAGTCATAAGCATGTCTCGCTAAAACACGTGCCAACTTATTTGCTTCCCTGGGGCAATGACAGAAGTGAATCGACGATATCTCATGTGCAAGTTGGAAATCATCATATAAAATAGCAGTATATGATGCCAGTATCTCTGAACCTCCATTGCAAGCGGTAACGAGCTCTAAACAGTCTGACTCCACGGTGATTTTTGAGCATCCAATATCACGTACTAATCGAAGACCAAGGTAAAGTGCCATTGCTTCTGCAGACGCAACACTTGAGGCATAACTGAAAATCTCTGCAGCACCGGCAACTGCTTCCCCACAACTGTTACGTACAACAGCAACCATTGATCCTGTACCATCTTCAAAGAAAGATGCATCAGTATTTAACTTGTAAGTACCAATAAGTGGTTTCTCCCAGCCTACTCTTCTCGCCTGCTCCTGAGGAGACTTCTCGGCATAGTTTGCCGTTAGTGCTTGGATAGCGAAAGCTGAGCTAAGAGGTCATTTGACGTTCTCGCCTTTCCTTGCTTCTCT
Source organism: Triticum aestivum (assembly GCF_018294505.1). Taxonomy (NCBI): domain Eukaryota; kingdom Viridiplantae; phylum Streptophyta; class Magnoliopsida; order Poales; family Poaceae; genus Triticum; species Triticum aestivum. Next base: position 52,722,516 of record NC_057805.1, read on the forward strand.
CCTTTCCCATCATATGTACCATGAGGCCACAGCCACTGTTTCTTGCAAGCCTAGCTGTCCTAACATCGGCGACTTCCTGTGTGGCCATCGTAGGATTTCTTCCAAAACTACAGAGCCTGAAAGATCCAGTGCCAAAGCTTGATCAATAACTATATTAAGGCCAAGTGTCTTCCAAACTTGCCGAGCGCGTGTACAAATAAACTTCAAATGGCGAATGAACGACAAATAGGACATTCTGCTGAGACTTTAATATGCCTAGAAGCGAGAACTGCCATGTAACGCCCACGATGCGGCTATATCTCCCACGTGTCGAGTCACGACTTAGAGGCATAACCGCATAGTGGTTTTGTCGCAAGAAGGGTCATCTTCACACAATCCCATGTAATGAACAAGAATGGGATAAAGAGTTGGCTTACAATCGCCACTTCACACAATACATAAATATAAATCATACATCATCCAAAATACACACATAGACCGACTACGGTCAAGATCTGAATGAAAATAAGATAACCCCAAATGCTAGATCCCCGATCGTCCCAACTGGGCTCCACTACTGATCATCAGGAAAAGACACATAGTAACGACCACGTTCCTCATCGAACTCCCACTTGAGATCGATCCCATCATCTGCACTGGCATCGTCGGCACCTGCAACTGTTTTGGTAGAATCTGTGAGTCACGAGGACTCAGCAATCTCACACCCGCGAGATCAAGACTATTTAAGCTTGTAGGAAAGGATGGTGTAATGAGGTGGAGCTGCAGCGGCAATAAGTATATATATGGTGGCTAACATACGCAAAAGAGAGCGAGAAGAGAAGCAACGGAACGGTCGTCATCTAGAAATGACCAAGAAGTGATCCTGAACTCCTACTTACGTCATACATAACTCAAACCGTGTTCACTTCCCGGACTCCGCCGAGAAGAGACCATCACGGCTACACACACGATCAATGTATTTTAATTGGGTCAAGTGACAGGTTCTCTACAACCGGACATTAACAAATTCCCATCTGCCTCATAACCGCGGGCACGGCTTTCAAAAGATAATACCCTGCAGGGGTGTCCCAACTTAGCCCATCATAAGCTCTCACGGTCAACGAAGGATAAACCTTCTCCCGGAAAGACCCGATCAGTCTCGGAATCCCGGTTTACAAGACATTTCGACAATGGTAAAACAAGACCAGCAAAGCCGCCTGAATGTGCCGACAAATCCCAATAGGAGCTGCACATATCTCGTTCTCAGGGCACACCGGATGAGCAGTCCGTACAACTAAAACCAATCCTCGAGTTTCCCCAAGGTGGCGCTGCAAAGGGCTCTAGTTTGGACCAGCACTCAGAGGAACACTGGCCCGGGGGTTAAAATAAGATGACCCTCGGGCTCTAGAAAACCCGGGGGAAAAAGGCTTAGGTGGCAAATGGTAAAACCAAGGTTGGGCCTTGCTGGAGGATTTTTATTCAAGGCGAACTGTCAAGGGGGTCCCATAAATCACCCGACCGCGTAAGGAACGCAAACTCAAGGAACATAATACCGGTAAGACAGAAACTAGGGCGGCAAGAGTGGAACAAAACACCAGGCATAAGGCCGAGCCTTCCACCCTTTACCAAATATATAGATGCATTAATTAAATAAGAGATATTGTGATATCCCAAAATATCCATGTTCCAACATGGAACCAACTTCAACTTCACCTGCAATTAGCAACGTTATAAGAAGGGCTGAGCAAAAGCGGGAACATCGCCAAACAACGGTTTGCTAGGAAAGGATGGTTAGAGGCTGTCATGGCAATATGGGAGGCATGATATAGCAAGTGGTAGGTAGCGTAGCATGGCAATAGAGCGAACAACTAGCAAAGCAAAGATAGAAGTGATTTCGAGGGGTGGTCATCTTGCCTGCAAGGTTCTCAGAGTTGTCGAAAGCTTGATCCTCGCAAGCGTACTCAACAGGTTCCTCGTTCACGAACTCGTCTTCTGGCTCTACCCAAGACAAGAACACAAGCAACGGAACCACAATCAATCACGAGAAATGCACAAGCAACATGATGCAAAACATGTATGATATGCGAGACATGATATGCGATGCATATGCGTGCTCCGGAAGGAAAAATATGAACAAGGAAGTAACTTGGAAAACCAAGCATGCCACTGGAAAGATGAGATGATTTCGGTCGAAATCGATATAAAGATCACCGGAAACGGATGCATGGTTTGCAAATGGCAAGCAAAACAAGAATGACACGAATCTGCGATTAACAGCATGATAGCAGTTAAAATGCAACAAGTAACAACGCTACAGCACTCCAACATAGCGACAAAGCATATGACAGTAATCTATAGGAGATGCTTGACAAAAGATGAACACTAAGCTACGGCATACAACAAAACACATGTAGAGCTCATGCCCATAAGATGCACAGATTAAATGATAAAAAAAAGACAAATCTCCAAGTTCTGCTAAGAACCAGCAGATAACAGCAACTAGCACTCTTGCACCAGAGATTTGGGCATCAAGATGGCCACTAATGAACATGGTGCAATTGAATAAAATGTAGAGCATCACGAGACGAACAATTCGATATATTACACGCGTAAAACGGAGCGACATGCAGAGAGTTATGATGCTACGAACATGACAATATGCTGTAGAATTCTCAGGACTCGGCAAAATTCGGGGAAAAGGAGAGGTCAACCTCGAGCGTTGACTGGATCGGATCGAGGTACGGGGGCTCGGGCCGATGGAGTCGCCGGGGCTGCTGCTCGCCGGAGCGAGGGAGGGCGACGGCGAGGGGGAGGACGGCGGCCGGCGGGCGAGGAGGACGACGAGGAGAGGCGCCGGCGGGATCGGGGCCGCGGAGCTCGCCGGATCCGGTGGCGGCCGAGGGCG